>NC_069502.1:252320917-252565917 GCF_027579735.1 Bombina bombina
GGTTCCAGCATGGCCACACAGGTTTTGGTATGCAGATCTGGTTCGGATGTCCAGTTGCCCGCCTTGGCCACCTCCGTTACGGCCAGACCTACTATCTCAATGTCCGTTTTTCCATCAGGATCTCAAATCATTAAATTTGAAGGTATGGAAATTGAACGCTTAGTACTAAGTCATAGAGGATTCTCTGACACAGTGATTAATACTATGTTACAAGCTCATAAATCTGTCTCTAGAAAGATTTATTATAGAGTTTGGAAGACTTACATTTCATGGTGTTCTTCTCATAAATTCTCCTGGCATTCTTTTAGAATTCCTAGAATTTTACAGTTTCTTCAGGATGGTTTGGATAAGGGGTTGTCTGCAAGTTCCTTGAAAGGACAAATCTCCGCTCTTTCTGTTTTATTTCACAGAAAGATTGCTATACTTCCTGATATACACTGTTTTGTACAGGCTTTAGTTCGTATTAAGCCTGTTATTAAATCAATTTCTCCTCCTTGGAGTCTTAATTTGGTTCTGAAAGCTTTACAGGCTTCTCCATTTGAACCTATGCATTCTTTGGACATTAAACTACTTTCTTGGAAAGTGTTGTTCCTTTTGGCCATCTCTTCTGCTAGAAGAGTTTCTGAGCAGGGCCGGACTGGGAAATCAGACCAGCCCTGGAAATTTATATGGCCCAGCCCCGCCCCGCCCCCTCTGACTCAGCCCCGCCCCTCCGGGTCAGCCACGCCCCCTCCGGTTCAGCCTTGCAGCACACACAGCGCAGCAAAAAATGGTTGAAGAGTATATACATATTAACACATATACACAAATTCACACATAGGCACTTACGCACACGCTCACACAGTCTCATGCACACAGTCTCTCTCACACTCACACAGTCTCTCACACACACATAGGCCCACTCACACAGTCTCACACACACATAGGCTCACACAGTCTCTCTCTCTCACACACATAGGCTCACACAGTCTCTATCTCCCACACACACACATAGGCTCACACAGTCTCTATCTCCCACACACACATAGGCTCACACAGTCTCTATCTGACACACACACATAGGCTCACACAGTCTCTATCTGACACACACACATAGGCTCACACAGTCTCTATTTGACGCACACACATAGGCTCACACAGTCTCTATCTGAGACACACACATAGGCTCACACAGTCTCTATCTGACACACACACATAGGCTCACACAGTCTCTATCTGACACACACACATAGGCTCACACAGTCTCTATCTGACACACACACATAGGCTCACACAGTCTCTATCTGACACACACACATAGGCTCACACAGTCTCTATCTGACACACACACATAGGCTCACACAGTCTCTATCTGACACACACACATAGGCTCACACAGTCTCTATCTGACACACACACATAGGCTCACACAGTCTCTATCTGACACACACACATAGGCTCACACAGTCTCTATCTGACACACACACATAGGCTCACACAGTCTCTCTTAGGTAAAAAGTCAAAATGTACTTGATTTAGATAGAGCATGTCATTTTAAACAACTATTCAATTTACTTATTTTACCTAATTTGCCTTGTTCTGTTAGTATCTTTTTTTAAAAGCATATATGCCTCTTGTCATTGGCTCAAATGATGCACTAAATAGCTCTCAGTAGTGCATTGCTGCTCCTTCATAAAAGGATACCAGTATATTAGCAAAGTGAATTGGAAAGTTGTTTAAAATTGTATGCTCTGTCTGAATAATTTTAAAAAAAAACTTTTGAGTGTTATGTCCCTTTAAAACACTGATATAAGTAGACCAAACAAGCAACTAAGATTTAAACATATGAATGCTTATAATATGAAGTGATTTAATCCATGAATGTCTACAACATGTAGTATTTTTACCCCCTTACCATGTATAGGAAAGTGTTAAGGACAACAAGAGCAGCTGTGAGGCTAACATATATACAGTATTTTAAGAGGAAATAGAAAAACTACTATGCCAGAGTAGAAGTGCTATGTTGTCACCTCTCCCTAGCAAGCATGTCTGGGCACCTAGTACTTATAAAAAGCCATATTTAATACATCACAGACAGACATCATTTATATGCATACACCAGTTTAGATGGCTTTGGTTTGAGCAATGGAAAAAATGTTCATACAATTGAATTGTGTACCTGCAGAGAGAAGAACCTTGCTAGTTGCTAAGGGCTATCTATTTATCATTTTAGGTAATGACTGTTTAAGTACTTCCTCACTGACCCCCCATGTGTTACACAGCTAGGAGGACCTCAGTAGGTCAGAGGTTAGCCATCAAAAGAAGCAGGGGTGATACAGATAGCGGCAGCATGAAGCTGAATAGTCAGGAACTAATTAATAAAAAAAAATTATACTACATACATGATCGTGAATTCTTGTCGTGATGATCTTCTCTCTTGAACCGAATGTCTGCCTGCTGCTGCCTGTCTCTGCTCTGCTTTTTGCTGCTGCCCAAGTGTTGCCACCAGTCCCGCTGTCTATTCCCTGCCGCTGCTCCCACACGTGGGATCAGGCTTGCTGCAACTTACAGCACTGATACTCACTGACTCAGCCGCTCCCAGGCTGAGGCTCCCTCCAATAGGTCACGTGGTGAGTCAGTCAACTCGTGACGTCACGTAAGCCGCCGGCCCGCATATGATGATAATTCCTGAGTCCTCCGCTCGCCTCCTCCTCCCTGGCGGCCCACCCCCTCAGGCTCAGTGAGTGACAAACTGCTGTGACAGACAGAGACTGAGCCTGTGACTGTGTGAGTGACAGACACAGACTCAGTCACTGTCTGTCTAAATGAACGATGTTGATTTGTGCTATAATTTGGGGGCTTATTGGCTAAGTGAGGAGTTACTAGTTGCGGTAAGGTGACAGGTTTAGCGGTTAACTAACTTATGAAGGTAGGCAGCGGAGGGAGAGGGGGTTAAGGTGAGGTTAACACTTTTACTACACAGAGTCAGACTAGACACAGTGGACTTCAGTCAGTGTAACAGGGACTGTGATTACCGGCTGTCGCAACAAAAACTTAGCGAGCAGCTGCAAAAATATAATTTATACAGCAGCAGCCAGCCAGCCATGCCAGCCCAGCTGAGCTGCCGGCTGGCGGCCCACCGGGATTTTTCCCGGTATCCCGGCTGCCCAATCCGGCCCTGTTTCTGAGCTATCTGCTCTTTCTTGTGAGTCTCCTTTTCTGATTTTTCATAAGGATAAGGCAGTTTTGCAGACTTCTTTTCAATTTTTACCTAAGGTTGTGAATTCTAACAACATTAGTAGAGAAATTGTTGTCCCTTCCTTGTGTCCTAATCCTAAGAATTCTTTGGTAAGATCCTTACATTCTTTGGATGTGGTAAGAGCTTTGAAATATTATGTGGAAGCTAATAAGGATTTCAGGAACACTTCCAGTCTGTTTTATTTTCTGCTCCTAGGAAAGGTCAGAAGGCTTCTGCTATTTCCTTGGCTTCTTGGTTGAAACTTTTGATTCATCAAGCTTATTTGGAGTTGGGTCAGGCCCCGCCTCAGAGAATTACAGCTCATTCTACTAGATCAGTCTTCACTTCGTGGGCTTTTAAGAATGAAGCTTCAGTTGATCAGATTTGCAAAGCTGCAACTTGGTCCTCTGCATACATTTACTAAATTCTACCGTTTTGATGTATTTGCTTCTTCGGAAGCAGTTTTTTGTAGAAAAGTTCTTCAGGCAGCTGTTTCAGTTTGATTCTTCTGCTTTTGATTTAAGTTTTTTTCTTTCAATTATGAAAATAAACTTATTTTTTTGGGTTGTGGATTCATTTTTTCAGCGGAAAATGGCCGTTTTTATTTTATTCCCTCCCTCTCTAGTGACTCTTGAGTGGAGATCCACATCTTGGGTATTGCTATCCCATACATCACTAGCTCATGGACTTTTGCCAATTACATGAAAGAAAACATAATTTATGTAAGAACTTACCTGATAAATTCATTTCTTTCATATTGGCAAGAGTCCATGAGGCCCACCCTTTTTGTGGTGGTTATGATTTTTTGTATAAAGCACAATTATTTCCAAATTTCCTTTGTTGATGCTTTCTACTCCTTTCTTTATCACCCCACTGCTTGGCTATTTGTAAAACTGAATTGTGGGTGTGGTGAGGGGTGTATTTATAGGCATTTTTAGGTTTGGGAAACTTTGCCCCTACTGGTAGGTTTGTATATCCCATACGTCACTAGCTCATGGACTCTTGCAAATATGAAAGAAATTAATTTATCAGGTAAGTTCTTACATAAATTATGTTTTTCAGATAAAAGTCAGTTTAAAGTTTATTTGGCTGTTTAATTTCAGAGGTATTGATTCATTTTGATACAGGAGCTTGAGAATAAACCTGAGGGCTCTCAGATGTCATTAGATCCTTGTTTTCTCTAGGAATAATTCTTATTCTGTTACTTCTTTATAGCATTTTGCCTGAACTTTAGTCAAAGTCCACATCTTATACAGGTGATCGCCCTCCTAAAAAAAAAGTAATTTTATGTACTGCTATACTGTTATAGCTCCTCCTCCTCTACATGCACTGGTCTTTATCTAGAAGATGCTTCTGATTCACCCTCCTATTGTTATTACATAGAATAAGGGGGTACATTTACCATCCTGCAGGCGGATAGGTTCACAATTAGGGTTATAGATGCTGTTCCATGTGAGATCCTTGGCACTGTGTTTCCAGTAGACTGACCCATCCAAGACATTGCAATCAGTCAACTGCAGCTGAAGTAAACACAGCAGACAAAGCTGCTGACAGGTAAATACTATGCACCTTCTCAACTCACCAGCTATTACCATGAACATGTACACCGGATTCATGTAATAAAACCATTTTATTGTGTTTAAAGTGACAGCACATATTATCTGTAACCCATACTGTTACAGGTTTTCATTGTGCAGTTACTATATATGTTTCTCATGGGGGTTAACAATTTGTGTGCCTTTATACACTGTTCCTGTGTATCTGTCTCAGATATTCAGCATCCATTATTGCTGTATAGAGCATACTGGTGTAGCTCAGGACTATGGACAATTTGTTACACCCCTGGAAGGGTGATCCACTGGTAATTTAATGCCTTTTGATTTCATGCATGCTTTGTAGTGAATTTCTGGTGTTTTCCCTTCTCAGCTGTGTAACTCTTGTACTGAGTCTATGTCAAATCATAGACCGGGTGATGCTGCACTGTTCTTAAAGGAATATGAAACCCAAAAATGTTTTGTGTTTCAGATAGAGCATACAATTTTCCAATACACTTCTATTTGCAAAATTGTTTCTTTTTTTTTTTTGGTATTCTTTGTTAACCCCTTCCTGTCTGTACTTATTTGTTACAATTGGAACAAAGTTCTGATGTAAACAAATAAGTAAAAAATTTAAATCACGAATCGTACATGCGATCGTGTAATGTCAATGATGGGATCGGGTCTGGGGGGAGTGCCTATGACGCTAGGTACGCCCTCCAGCCCGCGATCCCAGTTAGAAACCTGCAGAGGCTTCAGGACAGCAGAACGGCTAGGACATTCTATGCCATCCTAACTGCGCTAAAGCCCTGCACGGTTATGATGGCATGGAACGTCCTAAAGGCAGGAAGGGTTTAAAGGAGCAGCATTGCACTACAGTCTGCTAGCTGAACAGCTAGAGAAAATCAATGACTAGAGGTAAATATGTGAAGCCACCAATCAACAGCTAACCAATAAGTAGAGCATCGCAGTGCCTAAGCCTACTTGGGTATACTTTTCAACAAAGGACGTCAAGAGAACAAAGCAAATTTAGATAATAGAAGTAAATTGAAAAGTTGGTTAGAAAGTTATGCGTTATCTGAATCATGAAATAAAATGTTGGGGTTTCATGTTCCTTTTAAAGTAGAGTGTTCAAGGGATTGAAGTCCAACAAGGCTATTTCCAGGGGGGTTTCTACAGAACTATCTCCTGAATTTCACAGACTTTTGTTAAGCACATTCCTCTGGAGCAACCTATCTAAATACCCCACAGACGACTTCTTCTGAGGATGACCTTTCATAAACTTTAGGACCCAATGCTGATGAAGAGGCAGAGGATGTGTCTCTTAAAGGGACAGTATACTGTAAAATTAGTTTCATCTTAATGTGTTTCCAATTACTTGTTTCTGCTAACTGAAACCACAACCCAATTCAGGGCCAGATTACAAATGGAGCTCTATTTAATTCTCCCACTCGAGCGTAACTGTGCTAGAAGTAAGCTTTTTGCGAGCGTCGGGTTGTGCTCATATTACAAGTAGAAAGTGAAGCGTTATTGTTCATGCACTAACCGGATGTGTGTTAACCCCTTAATGACCACAGCACTTTTCCATTTTCTGTCCGTTTGGGACCAAGGCTATTTTTACATTTTTGCGGTGTTTGTGTTTAGCTGTAATTTTCTTCTTACTCATTTACTGTACCCACACATATTATATACCATTTTTCTCGCCACTAAATGGACTTTCTAAAGATACCATTATTTTCATCATATCTTATAATTTACTATAAAAAAAAATATAAAATATGAGGAAAAATTGAAAAAAACACACTTTTTCTAACTTTGACCCCCAAAATCTGTTACATATCTACAACCACCAAAAAACACCCATGCTAAATAGTTTCAAAATTTTGTCCTGAGTTTAGAAATACCCAATGTTTACATGTTCTTTGCTTTTTTTGCAAGTTATAGGGCCATAAATACAAGTAGCACTTTGCTATTTCCAAACCACTTTTTTCCAAAATTAGCGCTAGTTACATTAGAACACTAATATCTTTCAGGAATCCCTGAATATCCCTTGACATGTATATATTTTTTTTTAGTAGACATCCCAAAGTATTGATCTAGGACAATTTTGGTATATTTCATACCACCATTTCACCGCCAAATGCAATCAAATACAAAAAATCGTTCACTTTTTCACAAATTTTTTCACAAACTTTTGGTTTCTCACTGAAATTATTTACAAACAACTTGTGCAATTATGGCATAAATGGTTGTAAATTCTTCTCTGGGATCCCCTTTGTTCAGAAATAGCAGACATATATGGCTTTGGCGTTGCTTTTTGGTAATTAGAAGGCCGCTAAATGCCACTGCGCACCACAAGTGTATTATGCCCAGCAGTTAAGGGGTTAATTAGGGAGCTTTTAGGGAGCTTGTAGGGTTAATTTTAGCTTTAGTGTAGTATAGTAGACAACCCCAAGTATTGATCTAGGCACATTTTGGTATATTTCATGCCACCATTTCACCGCCAAATGCGATCAAATTGAAAAAAAAGTTAAATTTTTCTCAATTTTAGGTTTCTCACTGAAATAATTTACAAACAGCTTGTGCAATTATGGCACAAATGGTTGTAAATACTTGTCTGGGATCCCCTTTGTTCAGAAATAGCAGACATATATGACTTTGGCGTTGCTTTCTGGTAATTAGAAGGCCGCTAAATCCTGCTGCGCCTCACGTGTATTATGGCTAGCAGTGAAGGGGTTAATTAGGGAGTTTGTAGGGAGCTTGCAGGCTTAATTTTAGCTTTAGTGTAGAGATCAGCCTCCCACCTGGCACATACCACCCCCTGATCCCTCCCAAACAGCTCCCTTCCCTCCCCCACCTCACAATTGTCCCCGCCATCTTAAGTACTGGCAGAAAGTCTGCCAGTACTAAAAAAAAAGGTTTTTTTTTTAGCATATTTACATATGCTAGGGTGTAGGATCCCCCCCTTAGCCCCCAACCTCCCTGATCCCCCCCAAAACCGCTCTCTGACCATCCCCTCTGCCTCATTGGGGGCCATCTTGGGTACTGGCAGCTGTCTGCCAGTACCCAGTTTGCAAAAAAAAAAGTGCTTTTTTTATTTTTGTTTGGCTTTTTTTAGTGTAGCTTCCCCCCCCACACAGACAAACCCCCACCACCTTGCTGATCTTTTTTTTTTTTTTTTAAATATTTAGGCATTCAAACATTTTTTATTAACAAATTTTCTGTAGTGTAGCGGTTCCCACCCGCTCCCTCCCCGTGCACGCGCCCGCCCTCCCGTGCACGCGCGCGTGTCCGTGCGCGCCCCCGCTCATCCCCGCCCACGATCCCGCCCCCCCCTGCACATAACCAGGGCATAACCAGGGCCATCGATGGCCGCCACCCGCCTCCCGGTCCGGCTCCCACCCACCAACACAGGGAGCCACCTGCTCTCTCTGCACCGGATGGCTTAAAAAGGCTATTGCAGGGTGCCTCCATATCGAGGCATCACTGCAATAACCGGAAAGCAGCTGGAAGCGAGCAGGATCGCTTCCAGCTGCTTTCCACACCGAGGACGTGCAGGGTACGTCCTCAGGCATTAACTGCCTTTTTTTTGAGGACGTACCCTGCACGTCCTCGGTCGTTAAGGGGTTAAAGGAACATAAAACCCAAAAATTTTCTTTCATGATTCAGATAGAGAATGCAATTTTAAACAACTTTCCAATTTACTTCTATTATTTAATTTGCTTCCTTCACGTGTTATCCTTTGCTGAAAGGTTTATCTAGGCAAGCTCAGAGGCAGCAGAGAACATAGTTTCTAGCTGTTGATTGGTGGCTGCATGTGTATGTGTGTATATATATATATATATATATATATATATATATATATATATATATATATATATATATATATATATATATATATATATATATATAGATTGTGATTGGCTCACCCATGTGTTCAGCTAGAAACCATTAGTGCATTGGTGCTCCTTCAACAAATGATACCAAGAGAATTAAACAGATTAGATAATATAAGTAAATTAGAAAGTTGTTTAAAATTGTATTCTCTATCTGAATCTTGAAAGAAAATTTTTGGGTTTCATGTTCCTTTAAAAGCCGAACTTACAATATTGAGACATAATCTATTCCCCCATAGAAGTCATCAAAGCAAAAAAAGTGGAAAAAACACTAAAACCCTACTCGCGCACAAACATGATCGCAAATTCTCAACTGCACTAACCCGACATGAAATTATGAATATTTCACATTCCAATGTTCTGCACAGTTATATTTATTCATAAATACATATTTTATATATATATATATATATATATATATATATATATATATATATATATATATATATATATATATATACACACATACATACATACACACACAGTCATGGCCAAAGATATTGGCACCCCTGCATTTCTGTCAGATAATGCATCACTTTGCCCTAAAAATTGTTGCAATTACAAATGTTTAGGCATTCTCAAGTTAATTTCTTTTGTTTGTATTGGTATGACACAAAAAAGTGGAGAAAAAAAGCCAAATCTGACACATTCCACACAAAAATGGACTGGACAAAATTATTGGCAGCCTCAATTTAATATTTGGTATCACACCCGTTGGAAAAAATAACTGAAATCAATCGCCTCCTGTAACCATCAATGAGTTTCTTACACCTCTCTACTGGAAATTTGGACCACACTTCTTTCTCCAACTGCTCCAGGTCTCTGAGATTGGAAGCGTTCCTTTTCCCAACTGCTGTTTTAACATCTCTCCACAGGTGCTCTATGGGATTGAGATCTGGACTCATTGCTGGCCAGTTCTGCACTCTCCAGGGTTTTGTCTTAAACCATTTATGGGTGCTTTTTGACATGTGCTTTGGGTCATTGTCCTGCTGTAAGACCCCTGACAGACACCCAACTTTCTGACACTGGGCCCTACATTGCACCACAGAATTCTTTGGTAGTCTTCAGATTTCATAATGCCATGCACACAGTCAAGACATCCAGTGCCTGAAGCAGCAATGCAACCCCAATTCATCAGTGACCCTCCACCATGTTTTACTGTAGGGACTGTATTCTTTTCTTTAAAAGCCTCATTTCTTTTTCTTAAAACAGTAGAATGATGGGCTTTACCAAAGAGCTGTAATTTTGTATCGTCTGTCCACAGCACATTCTCCCAAAAGGATTTTGGCTTCCTCAGGTAAGTTTTGGCAAACTCCAATCTGTGTCAGCAGTGGGGTCCTCCTGGGTCTCCTACCATAGCGTCCCTTTTCATTCAGATGGCGACGTATAGTGCAAGCTGACACATTTGTACCCTGTGCCTCATGGTCAGCTTGAATTTGTCTGGATGTTGATCAAGGTTCTCTTTCAACCATTCAAACAATCCTTTGTTGCAATCTTTGATCAATTTTTCTCTTTCGTCCACATCCAGGGAGATAAGCTACAGTGCCATGGGCTGTAAATTTCGTGACAATGTTGCACACAGTGGACACAGGAACATTAAGATCTCTGGAGATGTAACTGTAATGCTCGTGGGATATTCCACTATCAGACCAAACTTGGCCAGTAGACTTAGAAGGCATCTAAGCTTTTTTTTTTTTATTCAGAACTCTGGACAGCCCTTTTTTATTGGTGGATGAATTTATCCACCAATCAGCAAGAACAACCCAGGTTGTTCACCAAAAATGGGCCGGCATCTAAACTTACATTCTTGTATTTCAAATAAAGATACCAAGAGAATGAAGAAAATTTGATATTAGGAGTAAATTAGAAAGTTGCTTAAAATGTCATGCTCTATCTGAATCACAAAAGAAAAAATTTGGGTTCAGTGTCCCTTTAAGAGCATTCCACTCGTAATCTAGCCCTATATCAGTTTTGGTATTGCCATTAATGGAGAAGTGGAAATATTAGAATATGAAATATTGAAGTATCTTTGGATACTGATTGATAGTGGTAGGTCTCCCCTTGTCCATCCTATCATATTTGCTTCAAGAGAAGCCCAACTTTGTTTTTGTCTCCAGTATGTCAGTCTAAGACTCTAAGATTGTGGCTCTATAATAGTTCCAAATTAAGGAGACTCCCAGGCCCCCTTGTCCTTTGAGCAAGTAAAAAGTAGATTACTGTATTCTGGCTTTTATAGAGCCACAAAGGAATCTATTTAGTGCAGCCTGAAGAGTTTCACAGATTTATTTTTTCAATCTTATGGGAATAGCTTGTAAGATATATAATATTCTTGGTAAGACCATCATCTTTAGGGCACATGCATCCTACCTAGCCACAAGGTCAGGTCTTTCTAAAACAAAATTTATGCTTACCTGATAAATTTATTTCTCTTGTGGTGTATCCTGTCCACGGATTCATCCATTACTTGTGGGATATTCTCCTTCCCAACAGGAAGCTGCAAGAGGACACCCACAGCAGAGCTGTCTATATAGCTCCTCCCCTAACTGCCACTCCCAGTCATTCGACCGAAGACAAGCAAGAGAAAGGAGAAACTATAGGGTGCAGTGGTGACTGTAGTTTAAAAATAAAAAACACCTGCCTTAAAATGACAGGGTGGGCCGTGGACTGGATACACCACAAGAGAAATAAATTTATCAGGTAAGCATAAATTTTGTTTTCTCTTGTAAGGTGTATCCAGTCCACGGATTCATCCATTACTTGTGGGATGCCAATACCAAAGCTATAGGACACGGATGAAGGGAGGGACAAGGCAGGCGCTTAAACGGAAGGCACCACTGCCTGTAAGACCTTTCTCCCAAAAATAGCCTCCGAAGAAGCAAAAGTATAAAATTTGTAGAATTTAGAAAAAGTATGAAGCGAAGACCAAGTCGCCGCCTTACAAATCTGTTCAACAGAAGCCTCATTCTTAAAAGCCCATGTGGAAGCTACCGCTCTAGTGGAATGAGTTGTAATTCTTTCAAGAGGCTGCTGGCCAGAAGTCTCATAAGCCAAGTGGATTATACTTCTTAGCCAAAAAGAAAGAGAAGTTGCCGAAGCCTTTTGGCCTCTCCTCTGTCCAGAGTAGACCACAAACAAAGCAGATGTTTGACGAAAATCCTTCGTAGCTTGTAAATAAAATTTTAAAGCACGAACCACATCAAGATTGTGTAAAAGACATTCCTTCTTTGAAGAAGGATTAGGACATAGTGAAGGAACAACAATCTCCTGATTGATATTTTTATTAGATACCACCTTAGGAAGAAAACCAGGTTTGGTATGTAACACTACCTTATCTGCATGGAAAAAGAGATAAGGGGAATCACATTGTAAAGCAGATAACTCCGAAACTCTTCGAGCCGAGGAGATAGCTACTAAAAACAGAACTTTCCAAGATAAAAGTTTAATATCTATGGAATGCAAAGGTTCAAACGGAACCCCTTGCAGAACCTTAAGAACCAAATTTAAACTCCATGGCGGAGCAACAGGTTTAAACACAGGCTTGATTCTAACTAAAGCCTGACAAAACGCCTGAACATCTGGAGTATTAGCCAGACGCTTGTGCAAAAGAATAGACAGAGCAGAAATCTGTCCCTTTAAGGAACTAGCTGACAATCCCTTCTCCAATCCTTCTTGGAGAAAATATAATATCCTAGGAATCCTGACCTTACTCCATGAGTAACCTTTGGATTCACACCAAAGAAGATATCTACATCATATCTTATGATAGATTTTCCTGGTGACCGGCTTTCGAGCCTGAATTAAGGTATCAATGACCGACTCAGAGAAACCACGCTTTGATAAAATCAAGCGTTCAATCTCCAAGCAGTCAGACGCAGAGAAATTAGATTTGGATTGTTGAAAGGACCCTGAAGTAGAAGGTCCTGCCTCAGCGGCAGAGTCCATGGTGGAAGGGATGACATGTCCACCAGATCTGCATACCAAGTCCTGCGTGGCCACGCAGGTGCTATCAAAATCACTGAAGCTCTGTCCTGCTTGATCTTGGCAATCAGACGAGGGAGCAGAGGAAACGGTGGAAACACATAAGCCAGGTTGAAGGACCAAGGCGCTGCTAGAGCATCTATCAGCGCTGCCTTGGGATCCCTGGACCTGGATCCGTAACAAGGAAGCTTGGCGTTCTGACGAGACGCCATGAGATCCAGTTCTGGTTTGCACCAAATTTGAATCAACTGTGCAAATACCTCCGGATGGAGTTCCCACTCCCCCGGATGAAAAGTCTGCCGACTTAGAAAATCCGCCTCCCAGTTCTCCTGGGATATGGATAGCTGATAGATGGCAGAGTGAACCTCTGCCCATAGAATTATTTTTGAAACCTCCAACATTGCTAGGGAACTCCTTGTTCCCCCTTGATGGTTGATGTAGGCTACAGTCGTGATATTGTCCGACTGAAATCTAATGAACCTGACCGCAGCAAGCTGAGGTCAAGCCTGAAGAGCATTGAATATCGCTCTTAGTTCCAGAATGTTTATCGGAAGGAGTGCCTCCTCCTGAGTCCACGAGCCCTGAGCCTTCAGGGAGTTCCAGACTGCACCCCAGCCCAGAAGGCTGGCATCTGTCGTTACTATTGTCCAATCTGGCCTGAGGAAGGTCATACCCTTGGACAGATGGACCCGAGATAGCCACCAGAGAAGAGAATCCCTGGTCTCTTGATCCAGATTTAGTAGAGGGGACAAATCTGTGTAATCCCCATTCCACTGACTGAGCATGCAAAGTTGCAGCAGTCTGAGATGTAGGCGGGCAAACGGCACTATGTCTATTGCCGCTACCATTAAGCCGATTACTTCCATACACTGAGCCACTGAAGGGCGAGAAGTAGAATAAAGAACACGGCAGGAATTTAGAAGTTTTGACAACCTGGCCTCTGTCAGGTAAATCTTCATTTCTACAGAATCTATCAGAGTTCCTAGGAAGGAAACTCTTGTGAGAGGGGATAGAGAACTCTTTTCTTCATTCACCTTCCACCCATGAAACCTCAGGCTGCCAGAACAATGTCCGTATGGGACCTGGCAATTTGAAAATTCGATGCCTGTATCAGAATGTCGTCTAGGAAAGGGGCTACTGCTATACCCCGCAGCCTTAGGACCACTAGGAGTGACCCTAGAGCCTTCGTAAAGATTCTTGGTGCCGTAGCTAACCCAAAGGGAAGAGCCACAAACTGGTAATGCCTGTCTAGAAAGGCGAACCTGAGAAACCGATGATGATCTCTGTGTATCGGAATGTGAAGATAAGCATCCTTTAAGTCCAAGGTAGTCATATATTGACCCTCCTGGATCATAGGTAGGATGGTTCGAATAGTCTCCATCTTGAAGGATGGGACCCTGAGCAATTTGTTTAGGATCTTGAGATCTAAGATTGGTCTGAAGGTTCCCTCTTTCTTGGGAACTACAAACAGATTTGAATAGAAGTCTTGCCCCTGTTCCTCCTTTGGAACTGGGTGGATCACTCCCATAACTAGGAGGTCTTGAACACAATGTAAGAATGCCTCTCTCTTTATCTGGCTTGCAGATAATTGTGAGAGATGAAATCTCCCTTTTGGGGAAGAAGCTTTGAAGTCCAGAAGATATCCCTGGGACACAATTTCCAACGCCCAGGGATCCTGGACATCTCTTGCCCAAGCCTGGGTGAAGAGAGAAAGTCTGCCCCCTACTAGATCCGTTTCCGGATCGGGGGCTGATCCTTCATGCTGTTTTAGAGGCAGCAGCAGGTTTTTTTGGCCTGCTTTCCTTTGTTCCAAGCCTGGTTAGGTCTCCAGACCAGCTTGGACTGGGCAAAATTTCCCTCTTGTTTTGTATTAGAGGAAGTTGAAGCTGTGCCACTCTTGAAGTTTCGAAAGGAACGAAAATTAGTCTGTTTGGTCCTTAATTTTTTGGACCTATCCTGAGGAAGGGCGTGACCTTTTCCTCCAGTAATATCAGAAATGATCTCCTTCAGTCCAGGCCCGAATAGGGTCTGCCCCTTGAAGGGAATGTTGAGAAGCTTAGACTTTGAAGTAACGTCAGCTGACCAGGATTTAAGCCATAGCGCCCTAGGCGCCTGAATAGCAAAACCTGAGTTTTTAGCCATTAGCTTGGTTAAATGAACAACGGCGTCAGAAACAAATGAATTGGCTAGCTTAAGAGCTTTAAGCTTGTCAAAGATATCATCCAACAGGGTTTCTACCTGTAGAGCCTCTTCAAACCAGAAAGCCGCAGCAGCAGTGACTGGGGCAATGCATGCAAGAGGCTGGAGAATAAAACCTTGTTGAATAAAATTTTTCTTAAGGTAACCCTCTAATTTTTTGTCCATTGGATCTAGAAAAGCACAACTGTCCTCGACCGGGATAGTTGTACGCTTCGCTAGGGTAGAGACTGCTCCCTCCACCTTAGGGACCGTCTGCCACAAGTCCCGTGTAGCGGCATCTATAGGAAACATCTTTTTAAAAACAGGAGGGGGAGAGAACGGTACACCTGGTCTATCCCATTCCTTAGTAATAATTTCTGAAAACCTCTTAGGGATTGGAAAAACATCAATGTAAACAGGCACTGCATAGTATTTATCCAACTTACACAATTTCTCTGGGACTACAATGGCGTCACAGTCATCCAGAGTTGCTAAAACCTCCCTGAGCAACACGCGGAGGTGTTCAAGTTTAAATTTAAACGTAGACATATCAGAATCAGGTTGAAGTGTCTTCCCTGAATCAGAAAAATCACCCACAGATAGAAGCTCTCCTGCTTCGGCTTCTGCACATTGTGAGGGTATATCAGACATAGCTACTAAAGCGTCAGAGAGCTCTGTATTTGTTCTAGCCCCAGAGCTGTCTCGCTTTCCTTGTAACCCTGGCAGTTTGGACAATACCTCTGTAAGGGTATGATTCATAACTGCCGCCATGTCTTGTAAAGTATACGCAATGGGCGCGCTAGATGTACTTGGCGTCCCTTGAGCGGGAGTTATAGGTTCTGACACGTGGGGAGAGTTAGTCGGCATAACTTCCCCCTTGTCAATTTCCTCTGGTGATAAATCTTTTAAAGCCAGAATATGGTCTTTAAAATTTATAGTAAGATCAGTGCATTTGGTACACATTCTAAGAGGGGGTTCCACAATGGCTTCTAAACATAATAAACAAGGAGTTTCCTCTCTGTCAGACATGTTTAACCTCTTAAGGACATATGACGGATTTTTTCCGTCATAAAACAATTGAGCAAACTGAAAGCTGTGTCCTTAAAGGGTTAACAGACTAGTAATGAGACCAGCAAGCTTGGAAAACACTTTAATAAATGTGAAAAAGCAGAATATAAAAAACGGTACTGTGCCTTTAAGGGAAAAAAACAATCACATAAACTGCAAAACAGTGAAAAAAAGCAGTAAACTCTACGAAATTTTTACAGTGTGTATAATAGACTAAAATAGCATTGCACCCACTTGCAAAAGGATGATTAACCCCTCAGGCTCAAAAACGAATCAGAAAAACGGTAAAACCGTTATAAACAGTCACAAGCAAACTGCCACAGCTCTACTGTGGCTCCTACCTGCCCATAAAACGACTTTTGTAGGCACAAAAACCCTTTACAGAGGTCCTATATGTCAGGGGACTCCTTCAGGGAAGCTGGATGTCTCAGACTGTAAAAACTACTGCGCAATTAGAGTGTGAAAATAGGCCCCTCCCACCATGCACTCAAAGTGAAAGGGCCATAAATAACTACCCCTAGGAGAAATCTAGTCAGCCATGTGGGAAAACTAGGCCCCAAATAAAGATTTATCACCCTCAGTAAAAAACGTTTTTTATCTATCATGCCAACGTTTTACATACTAAGTAATAAGAGCAAGTAACATGAATATTACCCTTTATTGCAAGCATGATCCTAGTCGTTTGTTAAATCACTGTAATCAGGCTTACCTTAAATATATCAGGCACTGTCAGCATTTTCTAGACCTTATCATCTCTCTAGAAAAAAATATACTGAACATACCTCAGAGCAGTTAATTCTGCAGGCCATTCCCCCAGCTGAAGTTTTCCCATACTCTTCAGTTATGTGTGAGAACAGCAGTGGACCTTAGTTACAACCTGCTAAGATCATCAAAAACCTCAGGCAGAACTCTTCTTCTAATTTCTGCCTAAGGTAAAAACAGCACAACGCCGGTACCATTTAAAAATAACAAACTTTTGATTGAAGATAAACTACACTAAGTCACCACTTATCTCTTGATACTTCCTTTCTTGTTGAGAGCTGCAAGAGAATGACTGGGAGTGGCAGTTAGGGGAGGAGCTATATAGACAGCTCTGCTGTGGGTGTCCTCTTGCAGCTTCCTGTTGGGAAGGAGAATATCCCACAAGTAATGGATGAATCCGTGGACTGGATACACCTTACAAGAGAAATATTGTTTGCAAAAACACATAATTTTATGCCAAGAAACTTGATTAATCAACTGTTAGATACACCCCTAAATATTTATGTGGCAACTTCCTTTCCTTTGGCAAAATGGGTCAAAAGAAGGACTTGACAGGCTCAGAAAAGTCAAAAATAGTGAGATATCTTGCAGAGGGATGCAGCACTCTTAAAATTGCAAAGCTTCTGAAGCGTGATCATCGAACAATCAAGCGTTTCATTCAAAATAGTCAACAGGGTTGCAAGAAGCGTGTGGAAAAACCAAGGCGCAAAATAACTGCCCATGAACTGAGAAAAGTCAAGCGTGCAGCTGCCAAGATGCCACTTGCCAGCAGTTTGGCCATATTTCAGAGCTGCAACATCACTGGAGTGCCCAAAAGCATAAGGTGTGCAATACTCAGAGACATGGCCAAGGTAAGAAAGGCTGAAAGACGACCACCACTGAACAAGACGCACAAGCTGAAACATCAAGACTGGGCCAAGAAATATCTCAAGACTGATTTTTCTAAGGTTTTATGGACTGATGAAATGAGAGTGAGTCTTGATGGGCCCGTGGCTGGATTGGTAAAGGGCAGAGAGCTCCAGTCCGACTCAGACGCCAGCAAGGTGGAGGTGGAGTACTGGTTTGGGCTGGTATCATCAAAGATGAGCTTGTGGGGCCTTTTCGGGTTGAGGATGGAGTCAAGCTCAACTCCCAGTCCTACTGCCAGTTTCTGGAAGACACCTTCTTCAAGCAGTGGTACAGGAAGAAGTCTGCATCCTTCAAGAAAAACATGATTTTCATGCAGGACAATGCTCCATCACACGCGTCCAAGTACTCCACAGCGTGGCTGGCAAGAAAGGGTATAAAAGAAGAAAATCTAATGACATGGCCTCCTTGTTCACCTGATCTGAACCCCATTGAGAACCTGTGGTCCATAATCAAATGTGAGATTTACAAGGAGGGAAAACAGTACACCTCTCTGAACAGTGTCTGGGAGGCTGTGGTTGCTGCTGCTGCACGCAATGTTGATGGTGAACAGATCAAAACACTGACAGAATCCATGGCTGGCAGGCTTTTGAGTGTCCTTGCAAAGAAAGGTGGCTATATTGGTCACTGATTTGTTTTTGTTTTGTTTTTGAATGTCAGAAATGTATATTTGTGAATGTTGAGATGTTATATTGGTTTCACTGGTAAAAATAAATAATTGAAATGGGTATATATTTGTTTTTTGTTAAGTTGCCTAATAATTATGCACAGTAATAGTCACCTGCACACACAGATACCCCCCTAAAATAGCTATAACTAAAAACAAACTAAAAACTACTTCCAAAACTATTCAGCTTTGATATTAATGAGTTTTTTGGGTTTATTGAGAACATGGTTGTTGTTCAATAATAAAATTAATCCTCAAAAATACAACTTGCCTAATAATTATGCACTCCCTGTACATATATATTCTTTTTAACAGATTATACATATTGCAAAACTACTCTTGATTAACAGATCTATACAGAAAGCCGATAATCCACCACAATTCTTTAACCATATTGTCCAGTAAAAATTAGCAATTTAACATAAGATTACATTATTTATTATTTTTGTGTCACTTCGCACCATCTTGTACATTATACAGAAAAATAAATATTAAAATATGCAACCACACAATATTAGATAATAAAAAAAATCAACCATAAAATCCTGTGTAAATCTCCCATCTATCTTTTTACACAACACCAACAACAAAGTAAAATAAGACTAGCAGTTCCTACCAAATAATATAACAATCATAATATTCCTTAATAAAAATGGTGATAAAAATGGTGATTAGTGAACCAATGTATAAAAAAATAAAAACCAAAACCAATTAAACAGTAATAATGAAGAAATTTCAGTAATAAGAAAATAACGCAGTTCTTGACAATCTGACATGCTTTTTTAGGAAGTGTTCCAATGAAGATTTCTCAAAAGAAAAAATAAAGCAGGACCATAGTGTCAAACTGTAAGAGCTTGCTTGATTCAATACACATATGTGCCGATATACTCACATATTCCAGAGCCTCAACAGCTCTGAGTATAGCGCTTTGGTAAAAAACTCCTCAAGAATACTGGATACAGCAAGTAACAAAACTTGTTTTGCAACATACAAAGTGTCAGGCTTTAAGATCATTTAGGGTAAACCACATGGTACAAGGGTAAACAGCACGGTACAGAATCAAACACTCAAAGTGTGTTTGAATCTGTAGTCATAAAAACAGCTTCTGCTTCACACAGTGTTTGACTAGTGCTGTATATTAAGTCCACCCTTCCTGGTGATTGGCTGACTATTCCTTCATTAAATCGGATGTAAGTTTCGCTACTACTTCATAGCTTTTTCAAGGAGATTTTGCTTGTATATGGTATCCAATGTCCTGTTTGTAAAGTCCATTGTCCATCACCATTGGTGCGGTCCTTTAAATCATAAGTGTCCAATCATGGGAATATATCCAGTAAGTAAAACATAACAAGATTAGTAACCACATAGAACATTCTGTTTTAGAGTACAGATAAACCAAATGACAAGTAGCATTAACATGGCCCTTCTCTGGAACTAAGGGTCAAACCCAAAAAACAGCCCCAGACCATTATCCCTCCTCCACCAAACTTTACAGTTTATACTATGCATTCCAGTAGGTAGCATTCTACTTGCATCCTCCACCTAGATTCTTCCATCAGACTGCCAGATAGTAAACACGTGATTCATCACTTTGGATAACACTTCCACTGCCAGTCCAGTGCCAGTGTGCTTTACACCACTCCAGCAAACACTTGGCATTGTGCATACAGATGTGAAGCTTGTGTAAAGATAGTCGCCATGGAAACCCATTTTATGAAGCTCCCGACACAAAGTTCTTGTGTTGATGTTGCTTCTAGAGGAAGTTTGGAACTTTGCAGTGAGTGATGCAACAGATTTGTATGTTCTACATGCTTCAGCAATCGGCAGCCCCGCTCTGTGAGTTTGGGTGTCTACCACTTTGTGGCTGTTGTTGCTCTTAAAAGCTTCCACTTCACAATAATAATTTAATACCGTATATTATAGTATGCATGTGTCTACTATCATGCTTGTTGTCATCCTGTACTCCTCAGACTCCACGCTGAGTCTTTCTTCCCTGCTGATGCATGGCTATATGATGCCTGGTGCATGAGAAGCAATGCTCTAAAATTAAAAATGCTTAAAGGGACACAAAGTCAAAATTAAACTTTCATTAATCAGATAGAGCATACAGTGTTCATAGACTTTACAATTCACTTCTATTATCACATTTTACATATTCTTTTTATATTTACACTTTCAGAGACAATCTACTGCTTATTGAAATTCAGAGTAAGTGTTACTGTGTTGTCTTTTTATTATGCACATGTTAATTATGCAATGCTACTGCATTTCGTGATCCTTTAAGCACTGCTTCTCGTGTTGGCTTAAAACCCAGTATTTTTACTACTCTCTTTGCTTAATGTAAGTAATTTTTTTATGGGAAAGTAAATATTGTGTTTTGCGAGTAAAAATGTGTGTCATGTATAATGTAAGTTTTTGTGCAGGCTCATATAGTAGTTGTCCCCCCATAAAGTATAAAGATATCAACCAAACTTGCAAGATATAAAAGTAAATGCTCAAGGAAAAAACATAATTTATGCTTACCTGATAAATTTATTTCTCTTGTAGTGTATCCAGTCCACGGATCATCCTGCAAGAGGATCACCCACAGCAGAGCTGCTATATAGCTCCTCCCCTCACTGCCATATCCAGTCATTCGACCGAAACAAGACGAGAAACGAGAAACCATAGGGTGCAGTGGTGACTGTAGTTTAATTAAAATTTAGACCTGCCTTAAAAGGACAGGGCGGGCCGTGGACTGGATACACTACAAGAGAAATAAATTTATCAGGTAAGCATAAATTATGTTTTCTCTTGTTAAGTGTATCCAGTCCATGGATCATCCATTACTTGTGGGATACCAATACCAAAGCTAAAGTACACGGATGATGGGAGGGACAAGGCAAGAACTTAAACGGAAGGAACCACTGCCTGTAGAACCTTTCTCCCAAAAACAGCCTCCGAAGAAGCAAAAGTGTCAAATTTGTAAAATTCATAAAAGGTGTGAAGCGAAGACCAAGTCGCAGCCTTGCAAATCTGTTCAACAGAGGCCTCATTTTTAAAGGCCCAGGTGGAAGCCACAGCTCTAGTAGAATGAGCTGTAATCCTTTCAGGGGGCTGCTGTCCAGCAGTCTCATAGGCTAAGCGTATTATGCTCCGAAGCCAAAAGGAGAGAGAGGTTGTCGAAGCTTTTTGACCTCTCCTCTGTCCAGAGTAAACGACAAACAGGGCAGATGCTTGACGAAAATCTTTAGTAGCCTGTAAGTAAAACTTCAAGGCATGGACTACGTCCAGATTATGCAAAAGACGTTCCTTCTTTGAAGAAGGATTAGGACACAATGATGGAACAACAATCTCTTGATTGATATTCCTGTTAGAAACCACCTTAGGTAAAAACCCAGGTTTGGTACGCAGAACTACCTTGTCTGAATGAAAAATCAGATAAGGAGAATCACAATGTAAGGCAGATAACTCAGACTCTTCGAGCCGAGGAAATAGCCATCAAAAACAGAACTTTCCAAGATAAAAGTTTAATATCAATGGAATGAAGGGGTTCAAACGGAACTCCCTGAAGAACTTTAAGAACCAAGTTTAAGCTCCACGGGGGAGCAACAGTTTTAAACACAGGCTTAATCCTAACCAAAGCCTGACAAAATGCCTGGACGTCTGGAACTTCTGCCAGACGCTTGTGCAAAAGAATAGACAGAGCAGATATCTGTCCTTTTTAAAGAACTAGCTGATAAGCCTTTGTCCAAACCCTCTTGGAGAAAGGACAATATCCTAGGAATCCTAACCTCTTGGATTCACACCAATAAAGATATTTACGCCATATCTTATGGTAGATTTTCCTGGTGACAGGCTTCCGAGCCTGTATTAAGGTATCAATCACTGACTCGGAGTAGCCACGCCTTGATAGAATCAAGCGTTCAATCTCCATGCAGTCAGTCTCAGAGAAATTAGATTTGGATGATTGAAAGGACCTTGTATTAGAAGGTCCTGCCTCAGAGGCAGAGTCCATGGTGGAAGAGATGACATGTCCACTAGGTCTGCATACCAGTTCCTGCGTGGCCACGCAGGTGCTATCAGAATCACTGATGCTCTCTCCTGTTTGATTTTGGCAATCAGTCGAGGGAGCAGAGGAAACGGTGGAAACACATAGGCCAGGTTGAAGAACCAAGGAGCTGCTAGAGCATCTATCAGCGTTGCTCCCGGGTCCCTGGACCTGGATCCGTAACAAGGAAGCTTGGCGTTCTGGCGAGACGCCATGAGATCCAGTTCTGGTTTGCCCCAACGATGGACCAGTTGAGCAAACACCTCCGGATGGAGTTCCCACTCCCCCGGATGAAAAGTCTGACGACTTAGAAAATCCGCCTCCCAGTTCTCTACGCCTGGGATGTGGATCGCTGACAGGTGGCAAGAGTGAGACTCTGCCCAGCGAATTATCTTTGAGACTTCTAACATCGCTAGGGAACTCCTGGTTCCCCCTTGATGGTTGATGTAAGCCACAGTCATGATGTTGTCCGACTGAAATCTGATGAACCTCAGTGTTGCTAACTGAGGCCAAGCTAGAAGAGCATTGAATATTGCTCTTAACTCCAGAATATTTATTGGGAGGAGTTTCTCCTCCTGAGTCCACGATCCCTGAGCCTTCAGGGAGTTCCAGACTGCGCCCCAACCTAGAAGGCTGGCATCTGTTGTTACAATCGTCCAATCTGGCCTGCAAAAGGTCATACCCTTGGACAGATGGACCCAAGAAAGCCACCAGAGAAGAGAATCTCTGGTCTCTTGATCCAGATTTAGTAGAGGGGACAAATCTGAGTAATCCCCATTCCACTGACTTAGCATGCATAATTGCAGCGGTCTGAGATGCAGGCGCGCAAATGGCACTATGTCCATTGCCGCTACCATTAAGCCGATTACTTCCATGCACTGAGCCACTGACGGGCGTGGAATGGAATGAAGGACACGGCAAGCATTTAGAAGTTTTGATAACCTGGACTCCGTCAGGTAAATTTTCATCTCTACAGAATCTATAAGAGTCCCTAGGAAGGAGACTCTTGTGAGTGGTGATAGAGAACTATTTTCCACGTTCACTTTCCACCCATGCGACCTCAGAAATGCCAGAACTATCTCTGTATGAGACTTGGCAATTTGAAAGCTTGACGCCTGTATCAGGATGTCGTCTAGATATGGAGCCACCGCTATGCCTCGCGGTCTTAGAACCGCCAGAAGTGAGCCCAGAACCTTTGTAAAAATTCTCGGGGCAGTGGCCAACCCGAAGGGAAGAGCTACAAATTGGTAATGCCTGTCTAGAAAGGCAAACCTTAGGAACCGATGATGATCTTTGTGAATCGGTATGTGAAGGTAGGCATCCTTTAAGTCCACTGTGGTCATGTACTGACCCTCTTGGATCATGGGTAGGATGGTCCGAATAGTTTCCATTTTGAATGATAGAACTCTGAGGAATTTGTTTAAGATCTTTAGATCCAAGATTGGTCTGAAGGTTCCCTCTTTCTTGGGAACCACAAACAGATTTGAATAAAATCCCTGTCCTTGTTCCGTCCGCGGAACTGGATGGATCACTCCCATTACTAGGAGGTCTTGCACACAGCTTAGGAATGCCTCTTTCTTTATCTGGTTTGCTGATAACCTTGAAAGATGAAATCTCCCTTGTGGAGGAGAAGCTTTGAAGTCCAGAAGATATCCCTGAGATATGATCTCCAACGCCCAGGGATCCTGAACATCTCTTGCCCACGCCTGGGCGAAGAGAGAAAGTCTGCCCCCCACTAGATCCTTTTCCGGATAGGGGGCCGTTCCTTCATGCTGTCTTGGGGGCAGCAGCAGGCTTTCTGGCCTGCTTGCCCTTGTTCCAGGACTGGTTAGGTTTCCAGGCCTGTCTGGAATGAGCAACAGTTCCCTCTTGTTTTGAAGCGGAGGAAGTTGATGCTGCTCCTGCCTTGAAATTTCGAAAGGCACGAAAATTAGACTGTTTGGCCTTTGATTTGGCCCTGTCCTGAGGAAGGGTATGACCCTTGCCTCCAGTAATGTCAGCAATAATTTCCTTCAAGCCAGGCCCAAATAAGGTCTGCCCCTTGAAAGGAATGTTGAGTAATTTAGACTTTGAAGTCACGTCAGCTGACCAGGATTTAAGCCATAGCGCCCTACGCGCCTGGATGGCGAATCCGGAATTCTTAGCCGTTAGTTTAGTCAAATGAACAATGGCATCAGAAACAAATGAGTTAGCTAGCTTAAGCATTCTAAGCTTGTCAATAATTTCATTCAATGGAGCTGTCTGGATGGCCTCTTCCAGGGCCTCAAACCAGAATGCCGCCGCAGCAGTGACAGGCGCAATGCATGCAAGGGGCTGTAAAATAAAACCTTGTTGAATAAACATTTTCTTAAGGTAACCCTCCAATTTTTTATCCATTGGATCTGAAAAAGCACAACTGTCCTCAACCGGGATAGTGGTACGCTTTGCTAAAGTAGAAACTGCTCCCTCCACCTTAGGGACCGTCTGCCATAAGTCCCGTGTAGTGGCGTCTATTGGAAACATTTTTCTAAATATAGGAGGTGGGGAAAAGGGCACACCGGGTCTATCCCACTCCTTGCTAATAATTTCTGTAAGCCTTGTAGGTATAGGAAAAACGTCAGTACACACTGGCACCGCATAGTATCTATCCAGCCTACACAATTTCTCTGGAATTGCAACTGTGTTACAGTCATTCAGAGCAGCTAATACCTCCCCAAGCAATACACGGATGTTCTCAAGCTTAAATTTAAAATTAGAAATCTCTGAATCAGGTTTCCCCGAGTCAGAGATGTCACCCACAGACTGAAGCTCTCCGTCCTCATGTTCTGCATACTGTGACGCAGTATCAGACATGGCTCTAACAGCATTTGCGCGCTCTGTATCTCTCCTAACCCCAGAGCTATCGCGCTTGCCTCTTAATTCAGGCAATCTAGATAATACCTCTGACAGGGTATTATTCATGATTGCAGCCATGTCCTGCAAGGTAATCGCTAATGGGCGTCCCTGATTTAATTGGCGCCATATTAGCGTGCGTCCCCTGAGCGGGAGGCAAAGGATCTGACACGTGGGGAGAGTTAGTCGGCATAACTCCCCCTCGACAGAATCCTTTGGTGATAATTCTTTTATAGATAAAGACTGATCTTTACTGTTTAAGGTGAAATCAATACATTTAGTACACATTCTCCTATGGGGCTCCACCATGGCTTTCAAACATAATGAACAAGTAGGTTCCTCTGTGTCAGACATGTTTAAACAGACTAGCAATGAGACTAGCAAGCTTGGAAAACACTTTAAAACAAGTTTACAAGCAATATAAAAAACGTTACTGCGCCTTTAAGAAACACAAATTTTCCCAAATTTTGAAATAACAGTGAAAAAATGCAGTTACACTAACGAAATTTTTACAGTGTATGTAATAAGTTAGCAGAGCATTGCACCCACTTGCAAATGGATGATTAACCTCTTAATACCAAAAACGGAATAACAAATGACAAAAACGTTTTTTAAACAGTCACAACAACTGCCACAGCTCTACTGTGGCTTTTTACCTCCCTCAATACGACTTTTGAAGCCTTTTGAGCCCTTCAGAGAAGTCCTGGATCATGCAGGAAGAAGCTGGATGTCTGTGTCTGTAATTTTTGCTGTGCAAAAAAACCCCAAAATAGGCCCCTCCCACTCATATTACAACAGTGGGAAGCCTCAGGGAACTGTTTCTAGACAAAATTCAAGCCACCCATGTGGAAAAAACTAGGCCCCAATAAGTTTTATCACCAAACATATGTAAAAAACGATTAAACATGCCAGCAAACGTTTTAAAATACATTTTTATAAGAGTATGTATCTCTATTAATAAGCCTGATACCAGTCGCTATCACTGCATTTAAGGCTTTACTTACATTACTTCGGTATCAGCAGCATTTTCTAGCAAATTCCATCCCTAGAAAAATATTAACTGCACATACCTTATTGCAGGAAAACCTGCATGCCATTCCCCCTCTGAAGTACCTCACTCCTCAGAATGTGTGAGAACAGCAAAGGATCTTAGTTACTTCTGCTAAGATCATAGAAAACGCAGGCAGATTCTTCTTCTAAATACTGCCTGAGATAAACAGTACACTCCGGTACCATTTAAAAATAACAAACTTTTGATTGAAGAAATAAACTAAGTATAAAACACCACAGTCCTCTTACGACCTCCATCTTAGTTGAGAGTTGCAAGAGAATGACTGGATATGGCAGTGAGGGGAGGAGCTATATAGCAGCTCTGCTGTGGGTGATCCTCTTGCAACTTCCTGTTGGGAAGGAGAATATCCCACAAGTAATGGATGATCCGTGGACTGGATACACTTAACAAGAGAAATACAATATTTTTTGTAATTATTATTTACAAATTTATTTTACAAAAGTTATGGGTACGTACTACTTGTAAAATTTGTAATACTGTAAAAGTACATTTAGCATCATCATTCATTTTCCAAACCCACAAACAAGCAAAACTAACATCTATGTAAACAGGTCTGGCAGTAAAAATGAATTATAGCCTAAAGTCATATTGATCATAACACTACATGAAGCAGGAATGTTTACACAGCATAAATATTAATCCATAACACAGAGAAAGGCAGGAACTTCAAACTATTGAATGTGAGACCCCTTCAACTTTCACACAGTTCTCTCAACCTCCAGTTTATGGGGTGTTTTTTTGTTTTGTTTTTTTAAGAGAGTGCACCTTGCTTCAGCTACAGTAACATTAAACGGATATGAAACCCAAATGTTTTCATTCAGATAGAGCACGCAATTTTAAGCAACTTTCTCATTTACAGCACGAATGTAAGCTTAGGAGTCGGTCCATTTTTGGTTCAGCACTATGATTAGCACTTGCTGGTTAAATGTTGCCACCAAACAGCAAGGGCTACCCAGGGTGCTAAACTAAAATCGGGCCGGCTCCTAAGCTTACATTTCTGCATTTCAAATAAAGATACCAAGAGAACAAAGAAAAATGATAATAGGAATAAATTAGAAAGTTTCTTAAAATTGCATACTCTATCTGACTCATGAAAGAAACAATTTGGGTTTCAAATCCCTTTAGGTACAGAGCACACCTTCTTTGTGCTTGGGAGTTGAAATGATCCTGAGATAACTTCCTACACTTTCTGAATTGCAAAACACCTCCCAAGTACAATCCTGCCTTGGTTGTTATATAATGCTTTGTGCACAGTAAAATGTAGATTCTTTTGTTTCCTGTACAGTGTTTTAAAAGTTTCTCTGCTTCCAAAAGTTTCTCCTCATGTTCTAGGCTTCAGATTCACACAGTTCCATTCCTCTTATCTGGCAGTGAAAGCACAGACACATGACATCATTCAAGCAAATGCTATTCCCTTTGTGAGACAACTTACCTTTTTATAGAACATATAGTCTCTGCTAAAGCTTTATTTGTACTATAAACAAAAGAACATTCTACTCTTTCTGCTACCTCTCAGATGCCTTAGAATCCTTAGATCTGATCTGATTAACACATGCCTATACTTGGGTGCTGCCTCATGAAAAAAATAATTTAGACCAGAACTTTCTCACAATCATTCAGTCCTGAAAAATACTGAAAGGTGGATGCTCCAGTCACCAATTTAAATGCTATAGCCTAGGATTTGGCCAGTGGATGATGCCTCAATAACGTTATCATTTAAAGGGACAGTCAAGTCCAAAAAAAACTTTCATGATTTAAATAGGGCATGTAATTTTTAAACAACTTTCCAATTTACTTTTATCACCAAATTTGCTTTGTTCTCTTGGTATTCTTAGTTGAAAGTTAAACATAGGAGTTTAGGTTTATATGCTAATTTCTTAGACCTTGAAGGCCGCCTCTAATCTGAAAGCATGTTGACAGTTTTCACCACTAGAGGGAGTTAGTTCATGTGTTTCATATAGATAACAATAAGCTCATGCATGTGAAGTTACCTAGGAGTGAGCACTGATTGGCTAAAATGCAAGTTTGTCAAAAGAACTGAAATAAGGGGGCAGTTTGCAGAGGTTTAGATACAAGGTAATCAGAGGTAAAAAGTGTATTATTATAACTGTGTTGGTTATGCAAAACTGGGGAATGGGTAATAAAGGGATTATCTATCTTTTTAAAGAATACAATTTCTGGTATTGACTGTCCCTTAAAAGGAAGTGGTGTCTGGTTCAATATACACCTCCTCATTGTTTAGTCTGCTGGAGTACCAGCATCTTTGTCCCATTGACATCACAAGACAACCTAGCCAGGCATGTACCTTTAGCTGTATGAAAGTTTTTTTTTCTTGTTCTTAACAATCCTCCCATACTTAAAGGGACATTTTACACTATATCAAAACCTTTATGCAAATAAAAATCTAGAGTATTTAGTTCTCCACCCTTGTGAGACTTGGTAACAATGGAGCCATGTTTACAGGGATAGACTTGTGCTGCTGCAGAACTGCGTTCCAGTTTGCTGGCAACAGGTGAGCTGATACAGCTGAATCCTGCGTCCACAAGCACACAAGGGTGCTTCAACCAAATGTGAGCACCCATTTGTACCGCTGTCATTTGGAAACAGACTGATATGAAAATGAAGAGCCCCTCTATCTTTTTGTTACTATAGACTTGTGCCACTCTAAGTGTTAAGAGGAGAGCAGCTGAATTCCACAACTAATGATAACTGTGGACATTTTCTAATTGTAATATCTATAATTGATATTTTGGTTATAAATTGTCACAATTTATTAGATTTGTTACATCTGTAAGTATTATCTACTGTGTATTATTGTATTGGTGCGCCCCTATAAGCTTTGGTAAGCTGAGCGTATTTGATTATACTGTCCCTTTAACTGTCTACAGTCTTCAGGCACATAAAAATAGCCTTTCTGAATCTTCAACATATCTTTCCTCATTATCTGGTCGGAAAATCCCCCAAAAGAAACCTAAACACTGCCATTCCCCCCCAGAGGCACCTTCAAACATTATCCAAATTATCCCGCTTTCATAAGGGATGGTTGACTAATACCTAGAATTCTGCACCATAATCATGTACTATGAACAATATAATATTGTACAACGTTTTAGTCACAATGACTTAAATTAAAGTTCAGTTCTTTACTAGTTTGGTGTTTTCCAAAGTAATTCAACCAAGGAGCCTTCAAAGTATATAGGTAAACCAAAACCCCATAAAAGAAAATGTACAATATTCCCAGAACCCCTTGCAAAGACTATATAATAAGCCCTTCACAGCATTAAAAAAAATATCACCACATAATTCCCATAACTTCATAATATAAGTCATAACTACAGTTGCAGATTTTTTCTTGTATACCAAGTTTGTTTGGTGCATTTATTTATTTTATGGAAACTCTAATTACACAAAATGAAACATTGTACTTCACAAATGATGTTGTGTGGATTGCCAAATTCTGTTTGATTCACTATTTGATTCTTGTTGACACTGGTGATGACAATTTTCATGATAATACCCAAGTAACAGAAATAAGTCAGTACCACATTTTTTTTAATACTAAGTACTGAGGCCTGTTTTTGAGCTTTGACACATACTATTCAGTACTTAATACTCACTGCTTCACATTTTCCAACACATTTTTCATAAAGTTAAAGAAAAAAAAGATAAATAGCAGACAGGTAAATGTTTATAGAAATTCAAAGGGTAAAACAAATGCCATATGTTTTACTGACAGAACGTTTCTATAGAACGAACATTTACATTTCAGTATTAAATATAATATGTTTATATTCAAATGTACTGGAAAATTAAATTAAGCCACTTACTTTTACTGATATTACATTACTCATCAGCAGGAAAGCATCAAAAATAGTGACATTGTGCACGGCAGTTCCAATATTTATATAATCAACACAGGAAACAATACACATAAAATCAGCATTACCATGACAGATCAAATGAACAGCAGTTGATCATATTATCATTATTATTATCATTATCAGGTATTTGTAGAGCGCCAACAGATTATCATATTTTCACTTTTAATTCATTAGCACTGTTATAGACATAGTTTTAGGTAAAAACCGCTGGCATAATGTAGTCCAATATAAAACCATAAATATGTCCTGTATTGCCACATAGTTCATGGCCACATACTATCTGTGGCTTATTCTGAAATCAGAACTAGTATTTTGATTGGGCTTTGAAAATGTCAAGATTATCTTTCCTCATTCGCAGATTTAGTCAGCTGTGTTTTTTCCCAAACAGGTCTGGTTAAGAAAACTTTTGTTCATTACACTGTAATGGGATATGAAGTTATCTTATTTCAATACAAAAATTATCTGGATTTGTAGAGAGCATACTCCAAGTACTGTTGATCCCTTCTGCCGAAAACAATTTTAAATATTTTATAGCATAAGAGTGCTTTTGTCAAATCTATACATATACAAAGTCCACCAAGGCAGATTGTAGCTGAAATGATATCAGTCAAAGACAGGTAAATGTCATTGCTGTAAATACTTTTCTTAGTGTTTCCACACAGGAGCAGATGAAGCCACTAATCCAGTCAAGGAAAATGTTCATGGTACTTTAAGTAACGAAGATCACAACAGGCAAGTGATAGTGTCCAGCTTACTCCAAAAAATGGTGTAACACTAATCAGTGGTTATCTAGAAGATGGAAAGTAAAAGCTAATGTATTCAAGAACTACAATCAAAAAGTTACCAGACCAGACCATTGCAGAAATAATGAGGGCAGCCATGTCTTGCAGTGGATCACTGGCAGAGCTTAGAGACATAATAGTAGGTGTTTGTTCTTTTTGTAAGCAAAGGTTATCGCTCACGAAGCAGGAAGAATACTAAAGCCTTTAAAAAATGGCCACAATTGCAGGCGCTAGAGACTAACCAATGGGCACGAAGTCCAGGATCAGATGTCACCACACACTTTGTGATATCAGTCTGTAAAACAGAAAACATGGTTAGAACTCATAACTCCTGAATAGGGCTCTACACAATCCAGTTCTGATAATCTCCATAACTATGTAAACCTTTTTGTTGTTGTTTGGAAACTATTAAATCTAGCAATTTTCAATATTTACTACAGCCCGTCCTCTACAAGTACAAGTAAAATCCACATTCAATTTAAAATATGCAGAAGAACTTTTCCAAATGGAAAAGTTATTTCAAATAAAATCCTTTTGGTTCCAGTTTTGATAGATCTTGTGAACCCAATTTATATAATTATATATGTTTTTCATTTCCTTTACCTGCTAATTTACTTTCAAGAAATCTGTAAACAAAGTCATTTATATGTGAAGCAACCTAACAAGATGGCACCTCAGGGGAAAAGGAGTGTTTAGGGAATGGAGGAATGATGAAACAAGTACTGTAGGGGTGAATAGTACTACCTGCTACAAAATATTGATGCTAATGTGGGCCAAAGTATCCATATCTTCAGCATAAGTTACTGTTGTCTAATATAGGGTTTCTCATCTCCAGTCTTCCAGGAGCATTAACAGGACAGATTTAAAGGGACATTAAACCAATGTTTAATTCCCCTTTAAAAATGTACAATTAAGCATAATTACAAAAAAAATTAATGTAATTTCCATTGCCCTCAGACACGCTTTAGTAAATCATAGCTATTACTGGTTTTCATCGGAATACGTACATATGTTGTGAGGGTCCAGTACTAAAACAGCACACAGAGTGATCTTCAATACTAATGCATGGCCCTCACAGGATACGTGCATATGCTGCTGGGAAAACAAAACAAAAACGTTCTAGCCCTTTAAAAAGGGGTATGGACTGTGAAACTGTATTTTTTTGGTAACAAAAGTACAGTTTTAACTTAGTGTACTATACTATGCATATATCAAATACTAATTTTGTTTCATTTACGTTCAACTGGGACAGATTTCATAGAAAAGGACATTTTTTCAGATCAAATTGGGACAATTTTAGGTATAATTACAGCAGTTTATTCATATATGTTTATACTTTTATTTTGAATCTGTATTCACATTCCTTAAAGAGATATGAAACCTATTTTTTTTCTTTCATGATTCATATAGAGCATGACATTTTAAGCAACTTTCTAATTTACTCCTATTATGAATTTCCCTCGTTCTCTTGTTATCTTTATTTGAAAAAGCAGCAATGTAAGCTTAGGTGCCGGGACATTATGGTTCAGCACCCCGGGTAGTAGCTACGTAATGTTTTGTGTATCTGTTTAAAATAATTAATTGGCTTAAATGTTACATTAAAACTGACATTATTGTTGTTAATTTTCCCTAAAGTTTGAATTATATTTTCTAGACTGGAATTAAGAAACCCTGGTCTTGTATCTTACATTGAGATGACTGAGGAATATAACAGGGTAGCAGAGAGACCGCTGTGTAGGCTTCTGGAACCTAGTGACCATTTAAAAATATAATTGTACCTCCAATCTGTGTTGGCAAAGGTTTATACTCTTAAGCTATAGATTAAATTGTTTTATTAAAGGGATATGAATCCCAAACTAAATTTACGTCCCTGCTTTTCAACAAAAAATACTTAGAGATAGAAGAAAATTTGCTAATAGAAGTAAATGAGAAAGTTGTTTAAAACTGATGTTCTATCTCAATCATGAAAAAAATTGATTTCATATCCCTTCACGGCAATAATCATGGCCTCAAGTATGCATTTAAAAAAACTCACACAAGCAATGTGTCACATGCCATTATTTATAATAAAACTCCACTGATTTAAGTATGTGCATTTCTTTAAACACTGGATGTCTGTGAAAACAATACTCTTGGAAACCTCGTCAGCAGAGCTTTCAGTGATCCTTGAGTGACCTTAACACAGAGAAACGAGCCAAACAATCTTGAAGTTATCAAGAAAACAAAAAAGACAAAGAGCTAGATGTATTTTAGCAATGAATTTGTGGTAATTAAACAGTCAGCTGCTATTTAATCTGCCTTAGGATTTATTGGAACTTAACAATCATTATTGGATATTATGATGCCCTATCACTGCGTGGGAAGCATTTAAGTACTCGAATCCTGCTGTGAGATTTAAACCTATAGTTTATTAAATCCTTTGAGGAGTATTGTAAAGCTTATCTAAATGCCTTAGTTCATTTCCTTTCTGCTTCCAGCAGCTGGCGTCTTGGGAAACCCTGCACTTAGCACCTACAATTCACCCAGCTTTATCCACCCATAAAACTTGGCAAAACAAATGAAATTTACAAATGTTTACAGCACTTTATTTTCAGAAGCTAGAAGGAGCAGCGATCTGTCACAGAACATAATGTGACACTGGTGCCAAAGGTGTGCATTATACATACGTCATACAGAACTGCAGGGTAGAATTAATCTGTGTACTTAGGGTTTAGTACTGGCAGAGAACCGGGAGTTGCAGAGGAAATAACAGATGTGTGTGGGAGGATGAGATGGAAGTGTTGTCAGTATGGAAATGCAGACACAGAGCTGTGAGTGAGGTGAAATGATATAGCAGAGGATTAAGAAGTGATTAATAGAATAAAGTGGCAATTGAAGTACTAAGTATAGTAAAGAGATGGTTATGCTATGTATGAATTTGCAGTGATGGGGATATATATATATATATATATACAGTATATTGTGTGAAGGGGTGAGAGAAAGAGAGAAAAAAGATACTATAGATAGATAGATAGATAGATACATAGATGATAGATAGAGAGAAATAGATGGACAGACAAATAGATAGATGATAGAAATAGATAGACAGATAGATGGACAGACAAATAGATAGAGATAGACATATAGAAGTACAGATAGATAGATGACAGAGATGGACAGACAAACAGACAGATAGATATAGACAGATAGATTTATAGAAATAGATGGACACAAATAAATGGATGGATAGATATAGACAGACAGATAGATAATGGTAGATAGACAGATAGAGATAGACGGACAGACAAATAGATAGATAGTAGATATAGATAGATAGATTAGAGATAGATGATAGAGATAGATATACATATAGATAGATAAGAGAGATAGATAGATAGATAAATAGATAGATGAGAGATAGATAGATAAGATAGATATAATAAGATAGATGGACAGATAGATACATAGGGGTCAATTTATCAAAGCGTCAATCTCAGTGCATTCGCCCGCATCAATACGCTCGCCAGATATCGTTGATGCGGATCTGAATATGATCCCTTTATTTATCAAAAAGCTGATAAAAACATGTGCGTCAAGTACGGTGCGAGTTGCGGGTTATTCGTTTTTTTTCCAAACTTTATTTATACCATTTCCATGAACAAGCACATTTCTCTAAAGCTAATATTTCATTTTTCATCTGTTAATGTCCAAGAAATAGCTACATTTATACCTCAACAAACATTATCTCATAGAAAGTTATTTATATTTATTTGTTATACAAAAAAAATCTGTTATGATACTTTCACATAAATTAATGTGTATTTGTATTTCTTGAAGTCCTGATATGCTTTTATCTCATTTTTTTAATGATTATTAATGCTAGAATTTGTACATATATCTTTGCACATACTTGTGTGTGTGTATATATATATATATATTTCTCCTGTTAAGTGTAGTCAGTCCACGGGTCATCCATTACTTATGGGATTATATCTCCTCCCCAACAGGAAGTGCAAGAGGATCACCCAAGCAGAGCTGCTATATAGCTCCTCCCCTCTACGTCATACCCAGCCATTCTCTTGCACCTAACTAATAGATAGGACGTGTGAGAGGACTGTGGTTGTTAAACTTAGTTTTTATTTCTTCAATCAAAAGTTTGTTATTTTAAACAGCACCGGAGTGTGTTGTTTTTTCTCAGGCAGCATTAGAAGAAGAATCTACCTGAGTTTGTGTATGATCTTAGCGGTCGTAACTAAGATCCATTTGCTGTTCTCGGCCATTCTGAGGAGTGAGGTAACGTTTACTGGCATGTTAATCGTTTTTCTCTGAGGTACTTGGTGATAAAACTTTATGGGCATTATTTTTACCACATGGCTGTCGTTTGTTTATGAATTAAATCAGTTTACTGAGCTTCCCCACTGTTGTATTATGAGTGGGAGGGGCCTATTTTGGCGCTTTATTGCGCAGTAAAAATTCAGTCACAGTCTTCCTATTTCTTCCTCCATGATCCAGGACGTCTCTACAGAGCCCAGGGGTCTCCAAAACTAGTTTTGAGGGAGGTAATCACTCACAGCAGACCTGTGAGACTGTGTTTTGACTGTGATAAAAACGTTTATATTAAATAGTTATCCGTTTTTGGGTACTAAGGGGTTAATCATCCATTTGCTGGTGGGTGCAATCCTCTGCTAACTTAATGCATTTACTGTGAAAATTTGGTTGCTATAACTAATTTGGTTCATTGTTATTTCAACTGTGACAGTTTTTTTGTGCTTCTTAAAGGCACAGTAACGTTTTTTATATTGCTTGTAAATTTATTTGAAAAGTATTTTCCAAGCTTGCTAGTCTCATTGCTAGTTTGTTTAAACATGTCTGACACAGATGAATCTCTTTGTGCAATATGTTTAAAGGCCAATGTGGAGCCCAATAGAAATTTGTGTACTAATTATGCCGACTAACTCTCCTCACGTGTCAGTACCTTCGCCTCCCGCTCAGGAGGTGCGTGATATTGTGGCGCCAAGTACATCAGGGCGGCCCATACAAATCACTTTGCAAGACATGGCTAATGTTATGACTGAAGTATTATCTAAATTGCCAGAATTTAGGGGTAAACGCGATCACTCTGGGGTGAGAACAGAGTGCGCTGATAATAATAGAGCCATGTCTGATACTGCGTCACAATTTGCAGAACATGGGGACGGAGAGCTTCATTCTGTAGGTGACGGATCTGATCCAAGTAAACTGGACTCAGACATTTCAAATTTTAAATTTAAGCTCCTATACCTAAAAGGCTTACAGAAATTGTTAACAAGGAGTGGGATAGACCCGGTGTGCCTTTTTCACCCCCTCCTATATTTAGAAAAATGTTTCCAATAGACGCCACCACACGGGACTTATGGCAGACGGTCCCTAAGGTGGAGGGAGCAGTTTCTACTCTGGCTAAGCGCACCACTATCCCGGTGGAGGATAGCTGTGCTTTTTCAGATCCAATGGATAAAAAGTTAGAGGGTTACCTTAAGAAAATGTTTGTTCAACAAGGTTTCATATTACAACCCCTTGCATGCATTGCGCCTGTCACGGCTGCGGCGGCATTCTGGTTTGAGTCTCTGGAAGAGACCATTAGCTCAGCTCCATTGGATGAGATTATAGACAAGCTTAGAGTCCTTAAGCTAGCTAATTCATTTATTTCTGATGCCGTAGTACACTTAACTAAGCTTACGGCTAAGAACTCCGGATTCGCCATTCAAGCGTGCAGAGCGCTGTGGCTTAAATCCTGGTCAGCCGATGTGACTTCTAAATCTAAATTGCTTAACATACCTTTCAAAGGGCAGACATTATTCGGGCCCGGTTTGAAAGAAATTATCGCTGACATTACTGGAGGTAAGGGCCATGCCCTGCCTCAAGACAGAGCCAAACCAAGGGCTAAACAGTTTTTCGTGCCTTTCGTAACTTCAAGGCAGGAGCAGCATCAACTTCCTCCGCTCCAAAACAGGAAGGAACTGTTGCTCGCTACAGACAGGGCTGGAAACCTAACCAGTCCTGGAACAAGGGCAAGCAGGCCAGAAAGCCTGCTGCTGCCCCTAAGACAGCATGAAGTGAGGGCCCCCGATCCGGAAACGTATCTAGTGGGGGGCAGACTTTCTCTCTTCGCCCAGGCTTGGGCAAGAGATGTCCAGGATCCCTGGGCGTTAGAGATCATATCTCAGGGATATCTTCTGGACTTCAAAGCTTCTCCTCCAAAAGGGAGATTTCATCTTTCAAGGTTGTCAGCAAACCAGATAAAGAAAGAGGCGTTTCTACGCTGTGTACAAGACCTTTTACTAATGGGAGTGATCCACCCGGTTCCGCGGTCGGAACACGGACAAGGGTTTTACTCAAATCTGTTTGTGGTTCCCAAAAAAGAGGGAACCTTCAGACCAATCTTGGACTTAAAGATCCTAAACAAATTCCTAAGAGTTCCATCGTTCAAAATGGAAACTATTCGGACAATCTTACCTATGATCCAAAAGGGTCAGTACATGACCACAGTGGATTTAAAGGATGCCTACCTTCACATTCCTATTCACAAGGATCATTATCGGTACCTAAGGTTTGCCTTCCTAAACAGGCATTACCAGTTTGTAGCTCTTCCCTTCGGGTTAGCTACGGCTCCAAGAATCTTTACAAAGGTTCTGGGCTCTCTTCTGGCGGTACTAAGACCGCAAGGAATATCGGTATCTCCGTACCTAGACGACATTCTGATACAAGCGTCAAGTTTCCAAACTGCCAAGTCTCATACAGAGTTAGTTCTGGCATTTCTAAGGTCGCATGGGTGGAAGGTGAACGTAGAAAAGAGTTCTCTATTGCCACTCACAAGAGTTCCCTTCTTGGGGACTCTTATAGATTCTGCAGAAATGAAAATTTACCTGACAGAAGACAGGTTAACAAAACTTCTAAATGCTTGCCGTGTCCTTCATTCCATTCAACACCCGTCAGTGGCTCAATGCATGGAGGTAATCGGCTTAATGGTAGCGGCAATGGACATAGTACCTTTTGCACGCCTGCATCTCAGACCACTGCAATTGTGCATGCTAAGTCAGTGGAATGGGGATTACTCAGATTTGTCCCCTATGCTGAATCTGGATCAAGAGACCAGAGATTCTCTTCTATGGTGGCTTTCTCGGCCACATCTGTCCAGGGGGATGCCCTTCAGCAGGCCAGATTGAACGATTGTAACAACAGACGCCAGCCTGCTAGGTTGGGGCGCTGTCTGGAATTCCCTGAAGGCTCAGGGATCATGGACTCAGGAGGAGAGACTCCTTCCAATAAACATTCTGGAATTAAGAGCAGTTTTCAATGCCCTTCTGACTTGGCCTCAGTTAGCAACTCTGAGGTTCATCAGGTTTCAGTCGGACAACATCACGACTGTGGCTTACATCAACCATCAGGGAGGGACAAGGAGTTCCCTAGCGATGATGGAAGTCTCAAAGATAATTCGCTGGGCAGAGTCTCACTCTTGCCACCTGTCAGCGATCCACATCCCAGGCGTGGAGAACTGGGAGGCGGATTTCCTAAGTCGCCAGACTTTTCATCCGGGGGAGTGGGAACTTCATCCGGAGGTGTTTGCCCAACTGCTTCGGCGTTGGGGCAAACCAGATCTGGATCTCATGGCGTCTCGCCAGAACGCCAAGCTTCCTTGTTACGGATCCAGGTCCAGGGACCCGGGAGCGGTACTGATAGATGCTCTGACAGCACCTTGGGTCTTCAACATGGCTTATGTGTTTCCACCCTTCCCGATGCTTCCTCGATTGATTGCCAGGATCAAACAGGAGAGAGCATCGGTGATTCTAATAGCGCCTGCGTGGCCACGCAGGACCTGGTATGCAGATCTAGTGGACATGTCGTCCTGTCCACCATGGTCTCTGCCTCTGAGACAGGACCTTCTGATTCAGGGTCCTTTCAAACATCCAAATCTAATTTCTCTGAGGCTGACTGCATGGAGATTGAACGCTTGATTCTATCAAAGCGTGGATTCTCGGAGTCAGTGATTGATACCTTAATACAGGCTAGGAAACCTGTTACCAGGAAAATTTACCATAAAATATGGCGTAAATACTTGCATTGGTGCGAATCCAAGAGTTACTCATGGAGTAAGGTTAGGATTCCTAGGATATTGTCTTTTCTACAAGAAGGTTTAGAAAAGGGTTTATCTGCTAGTTCGTTAAAGGGACAGATCTCAGCTCTGTCTATCCTTTTACACAAACGTCTGTCAGAAGTTCCAGACGTTCAGGCTTTTTGTCAGGCTTTGGCCAGGATTAAGCCGGTGTTTAAAACTGTTGCTCCGCCGTGGAGCTTAAACTTAGTTCTTAACGTTTTGCAGGGTGTTCCGTTTGAACCCCTTCATTCCATTGATATCAAGCTGTTATCTTGGAAAGTTCTGTTTTTAATGGCTATTTCCTCGGCTCGAAGAGTCTCTGAGTTATCGGCCTTACATTGTGATTCTCCTTATCTGATTTTTCATTCAGACAAGGTAGTTCTGCCTACTAAACCTGGGTTCTTACCTAAGGTAGTCACTAACAGGAATATCAATCAAGAGATTGTTGTTCCATCATTGTGCCCTAACCCTTCTTCAAAGAAGGAACGACTTCTGCACAATCTGGACGTCGTCCGTTCCCTGAAATTTTATTTGCAGGCAACTAAAGATTTTCGCCAAACTTCTTCCCTGTTTGTCGTTTATTCTGGACAGAGGAGAGGTCAAAAAGCTTCGGCTACCTCTCTCTCTTTCTGGCTTCGTAGCATAATACGTTTAGCCTATGAGACTGCTGGACAGCAGCCTCCTGAAAGAATTACAGCTCATTCTACTAGAGCTGTGGCTTCCACTTGGGCCTTTAAAAATGAGGCCTCTGTTGAACAGATTTGCAAGGCTGCAACTTGGTCTTCACTTCACACCTTTTCGAAATTTTACAAATTTGACACTTTTGCTTCTTCGGAGGCTGTTTTTGGGAGAAAGGTTCTTCAGGCAGTGGTTCCTTCCGTGTAAAGATCCTGCCTGTCCCTCCCGTCATCCGTGTACTTTTAGCTTTGGTATTGGTATCCCATAAGTAATGGATGACCCGTGGACTGACTACACTTAACAGGAGAAAACATAATTTATGCTTACCTGATAAATTCCTTTCTCCTGTAGTGTAGTCAGTCCACGGCCCGCCCTGTTTTTGCGGCAGGTCTAAATTTTAAATTAAACTCCAGTCACCACTGCACCCTATAGTTTCTCCTTTCTCGTTTGGTTTCGGTCGAATGACTGGGTATGACGTAGAGGGGAGGAGCTATATAGCAGCTCTGCTTGGGTGATCCTCTTGCACTTCCTGTTGGGGAGGAGATATAATCCCATAAGTAATGGATGACCCGTGGACTGACTACACTACAGGAGAAAGGAATTTATCAGGTAAGCATAAATTATGTTATATATATATATATATATGTGTGTGTGTGTGTTATGTCAGTGTGAAACTAGAATTTATAAGAAGCACCTTACTTACACCCTGTGGGCTGTTTATCAGAATAATCTCACAAATATTCTAAAATGGATTTTAAGAGAAAGAAAATAAACAGCGCTTAGCCTATAGTAAATATAGGGTAGCTAGGGATGTTAATAAATTGGACACACTTTAAATAATAAAGTCCATATGGATTTATAAAATATTAAATCGCTGAATATGTGGGGATTGAAGTATAATATAATTTATTTGCATATACAAATTATCTATTCATACATATTTAAAATAAGCATACCATGCTGATCCGGTTTTGAAACATTAAACATATAAAAACATCAGAGAAATCTTTTGAAATTACAAATATAAAAAGAGGAGAGGACGTCTCCTCCTCCTCAATTGAAACACTAAACCTTGAATTTATCACCTAAGAGCAATATCTCCCTGTTATCAAAATAACACAGGTATTGATGGTTATCGTTATATACCCTTGTTTATTTCAGAGAATGTTGCACTCCACCTTGAAATGTTATAATCCACTTATCAATGTTGCAGTTCACTTGTCAATGTTGCAATTCACTTATAGATGTTGCAATTTACCCTTGTATGTGGGTTACAATAAAATAGTGACAATAAATAGTGGTGATAGATATTTTCACAGCATTCACACTTTAAGTGGTCTTGTATTTTTATAAGGATAATGTCCCGATTTCAAAAAGCAACAATTTCTTCCGAAAAAGACTCTGCAATAATTTGTATAGAAAACTCAGCAATAATTTGTAATATTTGGCGTAAAAAAAATAGCAATTATTTGCATAAGTTCCAAGGTTAGAATGTTAGTAATTATTGGCGGGTAGAGAGGTAACTTTAAAGCATTCAGATGTAGTTAGACATAAAAAGTTCAGTGCGGGATTGATTCAACAAGCGGGTACTTTACCGATCACCTGCTGTTCGGATTACAGTATAGATCATATGGCGTCCCTGCGGTCTTGTATCGACCTGTCAGCTTGCGCTCTCACCTCTGACCTTAGTGTGATGACGTAACGGTTCTCGTCCACGAAAAAACACTACCGCTTAGGTCTCTCCAGGTGTCCACTTTGCTTTGGGGGTGTATCGGTATTCCTTCCGCTTGTTCAATCCGTTCTAGGCTTATGGATGTTGGTAATAGCGATCCAGATTCAGTAGCAACTCTGCGCAGAGTATTAAATAGGTCATAGCCAGCACGGCTGATCGCTGTTTCAAGATGTAACTTTCTTTCACGTGGCTTGCTCCTTCAAAACACGTCTACGCGTTTCACCTCAGTGTAGGCTTTGTCAAGACTGATCTTTCAAGGAGCTGGTTGCAAGATTTAAATACCCCGCCTTAGATTTCTATTGGTTGTGAGTTTTCTTCATTAGATGAGTTTATAAGGTGATGGTGAATTTTTAAGGAGGTAATGATAATTCAAGGTGCATTTCTTGCTTGTCAACCGACTTATACACTGGTAGTTTTTTACTTATTCTCTAAAACAGAGTGCATTCTCTGACATATAAATTTACAAAATTAAAAAACATAGTACTTTATTAATTATATTAATTATAGTCCATGAGATCTTTAAGATGGTAATATAAGGGTGGTACTCATGCTTATCATTTGATTTATAAGAGTCAAAATTTCTACTTGGTATTTCTAAAATGATGTATTTATTTAAACCATCATTGTATATACAATCACATTTTTAAAACATACAAACATAGTTTAAGATGTCCACTAAGAAGTTCCAATATAAAACCATATAATCTCAAATTTAAAACTATAATATTTGATTAATGTTATTTATATTTAAATATTTTGGATCTGTAAGCTTCTTATATTCTGTATAAAATTAATGTCTACAAAATATATAGTATACCATAATAATTTACATCCATAAATATATATAGAAAATTTGAATGCTTTCAATATATTTATTTATGTAAAGGATGCTATGTAAATGAACTAGATAATCTGAAAGGGGGGTTGTGTGTATATATAAACAATTCTTAAATTCTTGTGGCTGTAGATTTCAATCCTATGCCATTCATTTAATAACATGTGTATCTTAGTCTATTACAAATGGATTCAGATCTAATTCGGAATTCAGTCCTTTTGGGTATAAAGTATCCATATTGTAAATATATTCTGCCTCCTTCTTTAATATGACTTTCTCGAAATTACCTCCTCTCCAAGGTTTTTTAACTTTCTTGATGCCCCAGTATAATAAACCTTTGGTGCTGTTGTTGTGTTCTGACCTAAAGTGTTCATAGAGGTGTGTATCCTGATGACCCTTCTCTATGTTCCATAGATGTTCACGGATCCGTGTGCGGAGACATCTAGTCGTCTCACCTAAATATTGTAATTTACAACTGCATTGAAGTATATATATAATGTTATGGTCACTGCATCTGATGGTCTCATTAATTTTTGCTATATAATTGCTATTTGTTGCTTTAACTTCTTTTTTCTTATTGCTATGCTTGCATGCTTTGCAGCTGTAACATGGGTAAAATCCTGCTAATCGCTTCCCTTTTAGGTCTTTGTCTACTTTCTTGCCTCCTTGTGTAAACTCACTGGGAGCTAGCACACTTTTCATGTTTTTCGCCTTTCTATATATGAAATTAGGATTTGCTGTTAGTTTATCCCCTAGAACTGGATCATCTTTTATTAAATGCCAATGTTTTTTGACAATTTTTTCCATGATTCTATGGCCACTATTATAGTTAGTAATAAAAGGAACTTTTAACTTTTCTCCCTCATCTTCCTTCTTTTTATTATTACTACTTAACTGCGTATTTGTTTCATATCGATCTCTCCCAGTTTTTATGGCTAATTGTACTATCTCTTGATTATAACCCCTTTCCAGAAATCTTTCTTCTAGGATTTTAATTTGTGTGTCATAATCAGTTATCCTAGAACAATTTCTACTAATTCTTAGACATTGACCTTTTGGGATATTATTTATCCACCTAGAAAGGTGGCAACTTTCGGAATGTATGTATCCATTCGCATCAACTTTTTTGAAGTGATTTTTTGTATATAGAGTTTTATTTTCAATAAAGATATCCAGATCTAAAAAAGTTATAGTATCTTTATTTATCTCATATGTAAATTCCAAGCCATCATTGTTGGAATTCAATCTTCAAACATTTTTATTAAACCCTGTTCATCTCCTCGCCATACAATCAGCACATCATCTATGTACCGCTTGAAAAGCACGAGATTCGCGCCCAGCTCATGTGACTCTAGGAATCTCTGTTCCCAAAGCCCCATATAAAGATTAGCGTAGCTGGGCGCGAATCTCGTGCCCATCGCCGTACCCTTCGTTTGAGTGTATATTTTCTTGTTGAAAACAAATATGTTATTAGTTAATATAAATTCTATCCCCTTTATAATAAAACTCTTTTGGTTTTCGGACATGGTATTGTCATCATCCAGAAAATATTTTATTGCTTCAAGGCCTTTGTTATGTAAGATACTGGTATATAAGGCTGTGACGTCACATGTCGCCAACATGTAACTGTCACACCATTCAAGATTATTCAAAAGGGATAGTACATCACTTGTATCTTTGAGATAAGTAGGTAATATTTTAACGTATTTTTGTAACAGAATGTCAATATACTGGGATAGGTTCGCTGTTAGTGAACCTATGCCAGATATGATAGGTCTACCTGGAGGAGTGGTTAAGTGCTTATGAATTTTAGGCAGAAAATAAAAAATTGCCATTTTAGGGTATTCTTGATTTATGAAATTGAACTCTTTAGTTGTTAGTATATTTTCATTTTTTTGCCTCAATAAGTAGTGATTTCAGCTTCCCTGCTATCTTATTTAATGGATTCAGTTTTAATTCTTGATATGTGGTTCTATCACTTAGTATCCTATTTGCTTCCTCCAAGTAGTATTCAGTGTCCATTACCACGATTCCCCCGCCTTTATTGGCGGGTTTTATCGTTATATTTTTGTTTTTTAAATTGTCTAGTGTTTGTTTCTCATCTTTGTTCAGATTATATTTTGTTTTTTGTTCGTTATGCTTACATTTTGCTAGATCTTTTTGAAGCATTTTTTCAAAAATTTCAATGTGGCTTCCTTTCTCATGAATTGGATAGAATGAAGATTTGGGTTTTAAAGTAGTATATATAATACTTGGTTTTATGTCAACATTGTTTGTAGGAATACAGTTATGTCTTGTCTCAACTATGTTTCTTTCTACTGGATTTCTCAAAAAATACCTCTTTAATGTTAATTTACGGATGAACTGATTTATATGGATGTGAGTTTCAAATTTATTGAGTCTTTGTGTAGGTGCAAAAGTTAGGCCTTTTTTAAGGACCTTCTTTTCATTTTTGTACAGTTCTATTTTGCTAATATTAAAGATTCCTTTGTCATCTATCTCCATCTTTTTTGATCTTGTTCGTATTCCTCCTCTGGTTCCTCTATATTTCTTTTTCTCTCTAACCGGGGGGTCTTGGACACTGGGCCCAGCCCTAAAAAATCAGTCGATGTGCCCTGGAGTGGGGAATTTAGGATGTCATTATTTGTATTTGATATTTTCTGTCCCTGATCTTTTGGATATGTGTACCGATTATTTGAAGGGACTCTCCAATCTTTCATTTTGTTATTATTTATGTGTGGTTCATATCTGTTATCAAAATGAGTTTGTCTAAACCATCCTCTTGGTTCCCTATTAAATCTGAAATAATTTGAATTATTTTGTTCTCTATTGTATCCACTTCTATAATCATTGGAATATGTATTCCAATATTGTGCATCATAATTGCTTCTATAACTGTTATGATTAGTTCTATATCCATTTCTATTTTGTTCATAATTGTTCCTAAAATTGTTTCTAGGAAAATAATTTCTTCTATAATTTGGTCTGTAATCATTCCTATTGGAATTGTCTCCATTATGATTTCTCCTTTATGTGCCATTGTCCCAGTGCCAATTGGTGTTACGGTGTGTGTGATACTGTTCTTGATGGTGTTCTTGATAGTGATTTGTTCCTCCACCTCCTAATTGTGTAGTTTTAATTGTGTTCTTCTTCTTTTGTTTATGTTTTTTAGATACAATATTCCAAGTAGTGTCTGAGGTGTTTGTGTTGTCTTTCTGCCCTGTGTCTATATTAGTGATTTCTATCATTTCTTTATAATCATTTTGATCTCTAGCCATTTTTTTACTTTTATTAGAGATCAATTCAATTTTCTTATTTTTAAGTGATACTATAATTTCAATTTGTCTGTCTTTACAGAATTTGCTATCTTGGTGAATTTCTAATGCATTTTTTATCTCAGTGATTCAAGTTTCAAAAATATCTAGTGAGAATTTTTATATGCAAATAAATTATATTATACTTCAATCCCCACGTATTCAACTATTTAATATTTTATAAATCCATATGGACTTTATTATTTAAAGTGTGTCCAATTGATTAACATCCCTAGCTACCCTATATTTACTATAGGCTAAGTGCTGTTTATTTTCTGTGTGTGTTATGTCAGAAATCTTTTGCAAACATATTTAAATGTCCCTAAATTCCTTTTTTTGTTCTAAACAATGTTGTTTTTCATATCCCTGTGTTTATTTATACCACTATATGTATATAGTGTAAATGTATTATTATTCTAAGCAGGAATAATTGCAAATATAACATGTAATCAGGGTGTCATATGTATTTATTTGCAATCAATGGATATTTTAAGAGTTGGGCCAGTTTTCTCTCTGTACCTGTGTAACCCCTCCTTATTGCAATCTAGTTTTAAAAACCACCCCTTCACAGGTGTTATACAATGGGCTGGTATATAAGATAACATTTCTTACTGAAAAAGAAATTCAAGAGAAGGAAGAAATACACTGAAAATATAATGACAGTAAAGAGGTGATTTTAATTTCTGCTGTATCTGAATCATGACAGTTAAATGTTAGGTGGGCTATCCCTTTGAGCTATCACCTTAAGATTATATTGAATCAAACATCAATTCGAAATTTAAAATCCTTGTCAGCATCCATGTTTATCTTTAATTCTAAATTCACATATACATACTTTCAAAGTATAATGCACAACGTAACAAATGTCAGTTACAAGTTCTGATGAGTGATCAATGACACAAGTATCGAGCAATTTGATTCGTTAGTGATAGTTTAAAATGTATATTTAAATCAGATTGGCTGATGTCATAAATCATGTGATTATGCATATTCCAATCAAAAGTGGTTAAAAAAATCACTAATGTGTGGGTTGTTTAGGAGTTTGCGTCATAATTGGTGCGAAAAGTGTTGCGTCAAAATTGGTGTGAAGTGGAGAGCGGGACATGTATTTACATGGCTTAAACATGGTGCACAAAGATTTTTCCCAAAAAAATAAAAAGGAAGTTAGCTATATTATGTTGTGTATTTATTTCATTTTTATCTCTATATCTATCAGTGCTACAAGTTTGGGGTAAAACTTTTCAACAAATTTGTAGAAATAATATCCCCTTGCTTTGTAATGAGAGGCAAATTTGTTGCCTAATCCATAAGTAGTAATGTATTTTTCATTTTTATCCCTATATCTACTAGTGCACCAAATATGGAGCAATACTATTGTTTGATTTACAAAGGGTATACAATTTTAATAGAGTTTCTAATTTACTTTTATTATGTAATACACTTCATTCTCTTGCAGCATCAAACATAAGCTTTCTGTGTTTTCAGACTCCCATTGACTTCCATGGCATCCGCGACCTGAAAGGTGGCGGATTGAAAACTAGCTACACTGCGTCACAATAGACGCGACCGTACCTGTTGAATGTTTGATAAATTTGGAAAAGGTTTAAATTGAGTCGAATCTGAATTCGAAACATCTGTAATGACGCAAGCATCGATCTGAGTCGGATTGAGATTGCGGGATTGTATATTACGTCACAAATTTTGGATCAATATCACGACAAATACAACGCGGAATTCAAGCTATTTTTGGTTGACACTTTGATAAATAGACCCCATAGATAGATATATAGATAGATACATAGAGATAGACAGACAGATTAATTCTGTTTGTACCAAATAAGATGCTTACCCAACCTCCTCTCCTTTTCAGCCAAGTCACCAGGGACTTCCGGATAAACTCCCCAAGACAGTCAACAATTATCAGGACAAGGGCAGGCTGTGAGTGCTTTACACAGTCTACTGCTAGACCAGCAGCCACTGCATATAATGACACCACCTTCCCCCATGTGATACCTAGAAAAGGCAGAAGATATAGGCTTTATACACAAATAACTAACAGCAAATAACCTCACATAATTACATTTTTTCATTGCAATCTGCAAACAATAAAAGGAACTGTCCATTCTTGAATTTATATTGCATATTACTAATCTACTAGCAACATAAATATACTGTGATAAACACTTACATAATGTGGCTGTTTTTAAATATAGATTAAATGGATATTCTAATGTAAAATAAAATGCTCTATTTGTTATTTCATTTTTATATAAATTTCTTTATTTTACTATGTGTCAAATACATAGCCAAAGTTGTGTTCCAATTCCACTCCAGATGAGGATACAGATGGTGAACCAAGGAGAAGCAGGCATACATGTGTATGCTCCCATCACTGGTCATATCCTTATCTGGAGCATAAGGGACTATTTCAAAAACTCAACTTTGACATTGGGGTAGATTTATTAAATGTCAAGTAATAGTATTATTATGAGTGTAACTGTACTAATATATTTATTTTTTATGTGTTTTGTGAAACTTTTCTCTTGTAAGATGTATCAAGTCCACGGATTCATCCATACTTGTGGGATATTCTCCTTCCCTACAGGAAGTGGCAAAGAGAGCACCCACAGCAGAGCTGTCTATATAGCTCCTCCCTTAGCTCCACCCCCAGTCATTCTCTTTGCCTACTCTAAGTACTAGGAAGGGCAGAGTGAGTGTGGTGACAAAAATGTTAGTTTTTATTTTCTCAAGCAAAGGTTTGTTATTTTAAATGGTACTGGTGTGTACTATTTACTCTCTGGCAGAAAAGGGATGAAGATTTCTGCAAGGAGGATGATGATCTTAGCACTTTGTAACTAAGATCCACTGCTGTTCTCACAAGGCCTGAAGAGTACAGGAAAACTTCAGTTGGGGAACAGTTTGCAGGCTAAACTGCATTGAGGTATGTTCAGTCTATTTTTTTCTAGACAGACTGGGATTATTCTAGAAAAGACTGGCAATATCCCCATGAGGGAAGGGTAAGCTGTATTCAGACACTTAGTAGGAATCCTAGCTTGCATAAAGGGCTCATTAGTTACTGGTGACACTGATAGGAAAAAACGTTTTTGTTTTTTATTAAAAAAAATGCAAATATAACGTTTTTTGAGGGACTTTAAGGGGTCATTGTGGCTTGGTTAAGGGTTATTAACCCACATGGCTAGTTTATGAAACACTCTGTTGTGTTTCTTTTAGGCCCCATAACATTGAGTGAGGTGGGAGGGGCCTATTTTTGCGCCTCATTTGCGCAGTTTCTTTTCCTCAGAGACATCCAGCTACTTCTCCAGAGGTTCCTACTGTGTTTGAGGGCTGTAAAGAAGTTTTTTCCCCACAAATCGTTTATAAAGGGCAGGTAGGCGCCACAGCAGAGCTGTGGCAAGGTGCTGAACGTTTTTTACCGTTTTTTGACGTTTTGTCAATCCGGTTTTTACATTAAGGAGTTAATTGTTTATTTGCATAGCTGTGCAAAGTTTCTAAGGCTTTATGATGCTACTGTAAAAATCTCGTTGAGTTTACTGCTTTTTTACACTGTTTTTTTACAGAGTTTGTGCAGCTTTTTTTCTCTTAAAGGCACAGTACCGTTTTTTTCTAAGTGTTATTTGTTTTGATTAAAGTGTTTTCCAAGCTTGCTTGTTACATTACTAGCCTGTTTAACATGTCTGATACCAAGGAAAATCCTTGTTCAATGTGTTTAGAAGCCATTGTGGAACCCCCTCTTAGAATGTGTCCCACTTGCACTGATATGTCTATAAATTATAAAGAGCATATTTTAGCACTTAAAAATATTGCAATAGATGATTCTCAGACAGAAGGAAATGAGGGTTTAACATCTAGCTCTCCCCAAGTGTGACAACCAGTAAAGCCCGTACAAGTGACGCCTAGTACCTCTAGTGCGTCGAATTAATTTACTTTACAAGACATGGCCACAGTTATGAATACAACCCTCACAGAGGTTTTATCCAAACTGCCTGGTTTACAAGGAAAGCGTGACAGCTCTGGGTTAAGAACAAATGCTGAGCCGTCTGACGCTTTAGTAGCCGTATCCGATATACCCTCGCAACGTTCTGAAGTAGGGGTAAGGGATTTGTTATCTGAGGGAGATATTTCTGATTCAGGAAAGACGCTCCCTCAGACAGATTCTGATATGACGGCCTTTAAATTTAAGCTTGAACACCTCCGCTTATTGCTCAGGGAGGTATTAGCGACTCTAGATGATTGTGACCCTATAGTGGTCCCAGAGAAATTGTGTAAAATGTGACAAATACTTAGAGGTTCCTGTTTACACTGATGTTTTTCCAGTCCCTAAGAGGATTGTGAATATTGTTACTAAGGAGTGGGATAGACCAGGTATTCCGTTCGCTCCCCCTCCTGTTTTTAAGAAAATGTTTCCCATATCTGACACCATGCGGGACTCGTGGCAGACGGTCCCTAAGGTGGAGGGAGCTATTTCTACTCTGGCTAAGCGTACAACTATACCTATCGAAGACAGTTGTGCTTTCAAAGATCCTATGGATAAAAAATGAGAGGGTCTCCTGAAGAAAATTTTTGTTCCTCAAGGTTTTCTTCTCCAACCTATTGCGTGCATTGTTCCTGTAACTACTGCAGCTGCTTTCTGGTTCGAGGCTCTAGAAGAGGCTCTTCAGATGGAGACTCCATTAGAGGAACAGAATTAGGGCCCTTAAGTTGGCTAATTCTTTCATTACCGATGCCGCTTTCCAACTGGCTAAATTAGCGGCAAAGAATTCAGGTTTTGCCATTTTAGCACACAGGGCGTTATGGCTTAAGTCCTGGTCTGCTGTTGTGTCATCAAAATCTAAACTTTTGAATATCCCTTTCAAAGGAAAGACCCTATTTGGGCCTGAACTGAAAGAGATTATTTCAGACATCACTGGAAGGAAAGGCCATGCCCTCCCTCAGGATAGAACAAATAAAATGAGGACCAAACAAAATAATTTTCGTTCCTTTCGGAACTTCAAGGGTGGTCCCGCTTCAGCTTCCCCTGCTGCAAAGCAAGAGGGGAATTTTGCCCAATCCAAGTCAGTCTGGAGACCTAACCAGGCTTGGAACAAGGGTAAACAGGCCAAGAAGCCTGCAGCTGCCTCTAAGACAGCATGAAGGGGTAGCCCCGATCCGGGACCGGATCTAGTAGGGGGCAGACTCTCTCTCTTCACTCAGGCTTGGGCAAGAGATGTTCACGATTCCTGGGCCTTAGAAATTGTGTCCCAGGGATATCTTCTGGACTTCAAAGACTCTCCCCCAAGGGGGAGATTTCACATTTCTCAATTGTCTGCAAACCAGACAAAGAGAGGCGTTCTTACGCTGTATAGAAGACCTACATACCATGGGAGTAATCCACCCAGTTCCAAAAGCGGAACAAGGGCTAGGGTTTTACTCAAACCTGTTTGTGGTTCCCAAAAAAGAGGGAACTTTCAGACCAATCTTGGATCTCAAAATTCTAAACAAATTCCTCAGAGTACCATCATTCAAGATGGAGACTATTCGGATTATTATACCGTTGATCCAGGGGGGTCAATAATCGGATTTGCCTTTCTGGACAGGCATTACCAGTTCATGGTCCTTCCCTTCGGGTTGGCCACGGCTCCCAGAATTTTCACAAAAGTGCTAGGGTCCCTTTTGGCGGTGCCAAGGCCGCGGGGCATAGCAGTGGCGCCTTATCTAGACGACATCTTAATTCAGGCGTCGACTTTCCAACTAGCCAAGTCTCACACGGACATCGTGTTGGCTTTTCTGAGATCTCACGGGTGGAAGGTGAACATAAAAAAGAGTTCTCTCTTCCCTCTCACAAGTGTTTCCTTCCTAGGGACTCTGATAGACTCGGTAGAAATGAAAATATTTCTGACGGAGGTCAGAAAATCAAAACTCTTAACCACTTGCCGAGCTCTTCATTCCATTCCTCGGCCATCAGTGGCTCAGTGCATGGAGGTAATCGGACTCATGGTAGCGGCAATGGACATAGTCCCTTTTGCCCGCCTACACCTCAGACCACTGCAACTATGCATGCGCAAACAGTGGAATGGGGATTATGCAGATTTATCTCCTCAACTGCATCTGGACCAGGAGACCAGAGATTCTCTTCTCTGGTGGTTGTCTCAGGACCACCTGTCTCAGGGAATGTGTTTCCGCAGGCCAGAATGGCTCATAGTAACGACAGATGCCAGCCTCTTAGGCTGGGGTGCAGTCTGGAACTCCCTGAAAGCACAGGGCTTATGGTTTCAGGAGGAAACTCTCCTCCCGATAAACATTCTAGAACTGAGAGCGATATTCAATGCGTATCAGGCGTGGCCCCAGCTTGCTGCGGCCAAATTTATCAGATTTCAGTCGGACAACATCACGACTGTAGCTTATATCAATCATCATATAGCGATGATGGAGGTAACCAAAATAATCCGATGGGTGGAGGATCCCTCTTGCCATCTCTCAGCAATCCATATCCCAGGAGTAGAGAACTGGGAGGCGGATTTCCGAAGTCGTCAGACTTTTCATCCGGGGGAGTGGGATCTCCATCCGGAGGTATTTGCCCAGCTGACTCAGCTATGGGGCACACCAGATCTGATGGCGTCCTGTCAGAACGCCAAACTTTCTTGTTACGGGTCCAGGTCCCGGGATCCCCAGGCAGTACTGATAGATGCTCTAGCAGTGCCCTGGTCCTTCAATCTGGCCTATGTATTTCCACCGTTTCCTCTCCTCCCACGTCTGGTTGCCAGAATCAAGCAGGAGAGAGCTTCGGTGATTCTGATAGCACCTGCGTGGCCACGCAGGACTTGGTATGCAGACCTAGTGGACATGTCATCGGTTCCACCGTGGACTCTGCCAATGAGGCAGGACCTTCTAATCCAAGGTCCATTCACGCATCCAAATCTAATTTCTCTGCGTCTGACTGCTTGGAGATTGAACGCCCGATTCTATCAAAGCGTGGTTTCTCTGAGTCAGTCATTGATATCCTGATTCAAGCTAGAAAGCCTGTCACCAGGAAGATCTATCATAAGATTGGCGCAAATATTTTTATTGGTGTGAATCCAAGGGTTACTCATGGAGTAAGATTAGGATTCCTAGAATATTGTCCTTTCTCCAAGAAGGATTGGAGAAGGGATTATCAGATAGTTCCTTAAAAGGACAAATATCGGCTTTGTCTATTCTTTTACACAGACGTCTGGCAGATGTCACAGACGTTCAAGCGTTTAGTCAGGCCTTGGTTAGGATCAAACCTGTATTTAAACCTGTTGCTCCGCCATCGAGCCTAAACTTAGTTCTTAAAGTTCTTCAAGGGGTTCTGTTTGAACCTATGCATTCCATAGATATTAAGCTTCTATCTTGGAAAGTTCTGTTTTTAGTTGCTATCTCTTCGGCTCGAAGAGTTTCTGAGTTATCTGCTTTACAGTGTGATTCACCTTACCTTGTTTTCCATGCAGATAAGGTGGTTTTGCGTACCAAACCTGGGTTTCTTCCTAAGGTTGTTTCTAATAGGAATATCAATCAGGAGATTGTTGTTCCTTCACTGTGTCCTAATCCTTCATCAAAGAAGGAACGTCTGTTGCACAATCTTGATGTGGTTCGTGCTTTAAAGTTCTACTTGCAAGCAACTAAAGATTTCAGTCAAACATCTTCATTGTTTGTTGTTTATTCTGGTAAACGGAAAGGTCAAAAGGCTACGGCTACCTCTCTTTCCTTTTGGCTGAAAAGCATCATCCGTTTGGCTTATGAGACTGCTGGCCAGCAGCCTCCTGAAAGAATTACTGCTCATTCTACTAGAGCAGTGGCTTCCACAGGGGCTTTTAAAAATGAGGCTTCTGTTGAACAGATTTGTAAGGCGGCGACTTGGTCTTCGCTTCATACTTTTTCCAAATTTTACAAATTCGATACTTTTGCTTCTTCAGAGGCTATTTTTGGGAGAGAGGTTCTACAAGCAGTGGTGCCTTCCGTTTAAGGTACCTGTCTTGTCCCTCCCTTCATCCGTGTCCTAAAGCTTTGGTATTGGTATCCCACAAGTATGGATGAATCTGTGGACTCGATACATCTTACAAGAGAAAACATAATTTATGCTTACCTGATAAATTTATTTCTCTTGTGATGTATCGAGTCCACGGCCCGCCCTGTTTATTTAAGACAGGCAGTATATTTTTATTTAAAAAACTTCAGTCAGCACTGCACCCTATAGTTTCTGCTTTTTCTTCCTAGCCTTCGGTCGAATGACTGGGGGTGGAGCTAAGGAAGGAGCTATATACACAGCTCTGCTGTGGGTGCTCTCTTTGCCACTTCCTGTAGGGAAGGAGAATATCCCACAAGTATGGATGAATCCGTGGACTCGATACATCACAAGAGAAATAAATTTATCAGGTAAGCATAAATTATGTTTTTTTGTTTTGTGAAACAGTTAACCAGAGCTCTGAAGATGCACTATCCCAGGGTGCATTAACATCAATTGTGCTCAAGCAATCGCGTTTACATGTCCGCTAACACTATTAAAATATATATTTTTAAAAATGCGAAAAAGTTAGAAAGGCTCAAAGATATGAGGTCTTAAGTGTTAAAAAAAAAGGCAGACAAAGGGCTTTACTGTAGAGATACATACATATACAGTATATAGATGTCTAAATATATATGTATGTATAAATATATATATATTAATATAACACACAGAAAAAGTCCAGCACTCACTCACAAGCTCTCAACTAAGATAAAAAGCAGCAATGGAAGAGTTAGTTACCACATCTGGCCAAATGGGAAAAGCCCAGGTACCTCGTCAAGGTCTCTCCCAAAAAACCTGGGTCCCTAAACTGCCACACAATGCAGGCTCACAATCAAACAACTGTGAAAAGAAAAAAAAAAGCAACAGTGAAAAAATGGAGGGTGCACAGACTTATGTAATCTCCCCAAACATATACAAAACACAGGTGGGGTCAGCACTCTCAGGCCGGACCGGTTACACATCCCATGACCGTGCAACATGCACAGCCCTGGGTGCAAACCAGCACTCTCAGGAAGCTGCACTGTCACCAGAGTCACAGGCAGTTAACCCCAGTCAGGCCTGGGTGCAAGGCCTAAACAGGGAAAATTACAAAAAAATAATACATTAATATAACACACAGAAAATGTCCGGCACTCACTCACAAGCTCTCAACTAAGATAAAAAGCAGCAATGGAAGAGTTAGTTACCGCATCTGGCCAAATCGGAAAAGCCAAGGTACCTCGTCAACGTCTCTTCCAAATAAACCTGGGTCCCTAAACAGCCACACAATGCAGGCTCACAATCAAACAACTGTGGAAAAATGGAGGGTGCACAGGCTTATGTAATCTCCCCAAACATATACAAAACACGGGTGGGGTCAGCACTCTCAGGACGGACCGGGTACGCATCCTATGACCCTGTAACATGCACAGCCCTGGGTGCAAAACAGCACTCTCAGGAAGCTGCACTGTCACCAGAGTCGCAGGCAGTTAACCCCAGACAGGCCTGGGTGCAAGGCCCAGACAGGGAAAATTACAAAAAAATAATACATTAATATAGCACACAGAGAAAGTCCAGCACTCACTCACAAGCTCTCAACTAAGATAAAAAGCAGCAATGGAAGAGTTAGTTACCGCATCTGGCCAAATGGGAAAAGCCCAGGTACCTCGTCAAGGTCTCTTCCAAATAAACCTGTGTCCCTAAACAGCAACACAATGAAGGCTCTCAATCAAACAACTGTGAACAAAAAAGCTAAGAGTTGAGAGCTTGTGAGTGAGTGTTATATTAATGTATTATTTTTTTGTAATTTTCCCTGTTTGGGCCTTGCACCCAGGCCTGACTGGGGTTAACTGCCTGTGACTCTGGTGACAGTGCAGCTTCCTGAGAGTGCTGGTTTGCACCCAGGGCTGTGCATGTTGCAGGGTCATGGGATGTGTACCCGGTCCGGCCTGAGAGTGCTGACCCCACCCGTGTTTTGTATATGTTTGGGGAGATTACATAAGCCTGTGCACCCTCCATTTTTTCACAGTTGCTTTTTTTTCTCAGTTGTTTGATTGTGAGCCTGCATTGTGTGGCTGTTTAGGGACCCAGGTTTATTTGGAAGAGACCTTGACGAGGTACATGGGCTTTTCCCATTTGGCCAGATGCGGTAACTAACTCTTCCATTGCTGCTTTTTATCTTATTTGAGAGCTTGTGAGTGAGTGCTGGACTTTTTCTGTGTGTTATATTAATGTATTATTTTTTTGTAATTTTCCCTGTTTGGGCCTTGCACCCAGGCCTGACTGGGGTTAACTGCCTGTGACTCTGGTGACAGTGCAGCTTCCTGAGAGTGCTGGTTTGCACCCAGGGCTGTGCATGTTGCAGGGTCATGGGATGTGTACCCGGTCCGGCCTGAGAGTGCTGACCCCACCCGTGTTTTGTATATGTTTGGGGAGATTACATAAGCCTGTGCACCCTCCATTTTTTCACAGTTGCTTTTTTTTCTCAGTTGTTTGTTTGTGAGCCTGCATTGTGTGGCTGTTTAGGGACCCAGGTTTATTTGGAAGAGACCTTGACGAGGTACATGGGCTTTTCCCATTTGGCCAGATGCGGTAACTAACTCTTCCATTGCTGCTTTTTATCTTAGTTGAGAGCTTGTGAGTGAGTGCTGGACTTTTTCTGTGTGTTATATTAATGTATTATTTTTTTGTAATTTTCCCTGTTTGGGCCTTGCACCCAGGTCTGACTGGGGTTAACTGCCTGTGACTCTGGTGACAGTGCAGCTTCCTGAGAGTGCTGGTTTGCACCCAGGGCTGTGCATTTTGCAGGGTTATAGGATGTGTACCCGGTCTGGCCTGAGAGTGCTGACCCCACCTGTGTTTTGTATATATATAAATCAATGTATATATTTGCATAGGAAATTAGCACATCTAGGCAAGTAATCCCGCTTGCTTTTCCCCAGAAATAACTCATATACAATGTTACCAATGCACAAAAGAATTCTGGGTAAGTTATGCAAATTAGATATGCAAATTCAAATTTTTTTTGCTTCAAAATAATACTGTTTTAACACAGCTATCCTTTTAACAGGATTATTACAGCAAACCAGAAATCACTCACTAGACAGCCTGTTTCGTTCTTTTTGGAACTCATCAGTAGGAGATAGATTTCTGGTTGCTGCATTGGTGAAGCTATTTTCAAGGTTAAACCAAAATTTATTAAAATTATGGGGGGGGAGATAAAAAACTGAAATTAAAATCCTCCATATCTCAAAATTAAATCAATGTAAATATGTGCATAGGAAATTATATATATATTATATATATATATATATATATATATATATATATATATATATATATATATACATACATACACACACACACAGTATCTCACAAAAGTGAGTAAATATTTTATTATATCTTTTCATGTGACAACACTGAAGAAATGACACTTTGCAACAATGTAGTGAGTGTACAGCCTGTATAACAGTGTAAATTTGCTGCCCCCTCAAAATAACTCAACACACAGCCATTAATGTCTAAACCGTTGGCAGCAAAAGTGAGTACACCCCTTTGGGCCAAATTAGCCATTTTTCCTCCCCGGTGTAATGTGATTCGTTAGTGTTACAAGGTCTCAGGTGTGAATGGGGAGAAGGTGTGTTAAATTTGGTGTAATCCATCTCACACTCTCTCATACTGGTCACTGTAAGTTCAACATAGCACCTCATGGCAAAGAACTCTCTGAGGATCTGACAAAAAGAATTGTTACTCTACATAAAGATGACCTAGGCTATAAGAAGATTGCCAAGACCCTGAATCTGAGCTGCAGCATGTAGAACAGGCTTTGCCATGGTCGACCAAAGAAGTTAAGTGCACATGCTCAGTGTCATATCCAGAGGTTGTCTTTGGGAAATAGACGTATGAGTGCTGCCAGCATTGCTGCAGAGGTTGAAGGGGTGGGGGGGGGTCAGCCTGTCAGTGCTCAGACCATACGCCACACACTACATCAAATTGGTCTACATGGCTGTCGTTCCAGAAGGAAGCTAGCAAACCGTTTACTGAAGACAAACAGACTAAGGACATGGATTACTGGAACCATGTCCTGTGGTCCAATGAGACCAAGATAAACTTATTTGGTTCAGATGGTGTTAAGTGTGTGTTGACGCAATCAGGTGAGGAGTACAAAGAAGTGTGTGTCTTGCCTACAGTCAAGCATGGTGGTTGGAGTGTCATGGTCTGGGCCTGCATGAGTGCTGCCGGCACCGGGGAGCTACAGTTCATTGAGGGAACCATGAATGCCAACATGTACTGTGACATGCTGAAGCAGAGCATGATCCCCTCCCTTCGGAGACTGGGCCGCAGGGCAGTATTCCAACATGATAACGACCCCAAACACACCTCCAAGATGACCACTGCTTGCTAAAGAAGCTGAGGGTAAAGGTGATGGACTGGCCAAGCATGTCTCTAGACCAAAACCCTATTGAGCATCTGTGGGGCATCCTCAAACAGAAGGTGGGGGAGCGCAAGGTCTCTAACATCCACCAGCTCCGTGGAAGAGGACTCCAGTGGCAACCTGTGAAGCTCTGGTGAACTCCATGCCCAAGAGGGTTAAGGCAGTGCTGGAAAATAATGGTGGCCACACAAAATATTGACACTTTCGGCCCAATTTGGACATTTCCACTTAGGGGTGTACTCACTTTTGTTGCCAACGTTTTAGACATTAATGGCTGTGTGTTGAGTTATTTTGAGGGGACAGAAAATGTACACTGTTATACAGGCTGTACACTCACTACTTTACATTGTAGCAAAGTGTAATTTCTTCAGTGTTGTCACATGAAAAGATATAATAAAATATTTACAAAAATGTGAGGGGTGTACTCACTTTTGTGAGATACTGGTATAAGTCTATATGTGTATTCATATGTATTTATATGTGTATATTTGTATTTACAGACATGTATACACACCAAAATACATATGTACACCCATAAGACATATAAATAAGTGCATGGGAGCCCTTTTCAGTTAAGTAGATGAAAACATGTGAAAGCATATATAAGCAATATTCATATTTAATAAAGTGTTATACTTAGGGTGACCATATTGCCGCTTTAAAAAGGGACACATATGAAAAATGCATATATCAGGGTTTTTATACAAAACCTTTCTTTAAACAGCCCTGAAATATGTATTTTTCATATGTGTCCCTTTTTAAAGCAGCAATATGGTCACCCTAGTTATACTGTGCATTTACTGTAAATATTTCACATTCCAATGTTCTGCACATAGCAGAATATGCTCAAAGTATTTATATATATATATATATATATATATATATATATATAAAAATAATCATCTATGAATATAAGAATATTTATATATTTTAACAAAAAAACATGATATATGAAGAAATATGTATGTATGAATGTGAATTATTAATATTTTCATGTTGGGTTAGCGCACTTGAGAATATGTGATCAGGTTTGCGTGCGAGTAGGGTGTTTATTTATTTAGTTTTTTGCTCCATTGACTTCTATGGGGAATACAATAATGCATTGGCGATATCCTAACTTCGGCTTTTTATGAGCATCGGCTTAGCGTGCGAGTGAAAACATTTTACCTTCAACTTGTAATACAAGCACCACCCGATGCTCGTAAAAAGATTACTTCTAGCGATGTTAGCGTGGTAGTGTTTTAAAACGCTTCACTTGTAATCTGGCCCTAAATCAGCCTGTTGAATGCAACTTTTTCTTTTATTCGTTTTCACAAGTATCTCTTTAAGCATAATGATAAAGCACCTAATACATTTAAATACACCTAATACATTAATCTAGAAGATTGTCGTATGATTGCTGGGGGGGGGGGGACTAAACACCCCTATTATTGTAACAATGTCAATTCTTAAAGGTGCTAAAAGCCAGCATTTTTTCTTGTTTACACACCCTTTGCTCTACCCAGTACAGAGGTAAATAAGAAAAAACAGGATTTAAATAAATGAAAACCTGAAAAAAACTGCAGAAAATGATCACCCCTACAAATACCTCCCAACAACCTGAAAGTGATGGTAAACGCTCCCCTTTTTAAAAACAGATCCTGAATGTTAGTGATAATTTCTCCAACATAGGTGTGTCCGGTCCACGGCGTCATCCTTACTTGTGGGATATTCTCTTCCCCAACAGGAAATGGCAAAGAGCCCAGCAAAGCTGGTCACATGATCCCTCCTAGGCTCCGCCTACCCCAGTCATTCTCTTTGCCGTTGTACAGGCAACATCTCCACGGAGATGGCTTAGAGTTTTTTAGTGTTTAACTGTAGTTTTTATTATTCAATCAAGAGTTTGTTATTTTGAAATAGTGCTGGTATGTACTATTTACTCAGAAACAGAAAAGAGATGAAGATTTCTGTTTGTATGAGGAAAATGATTTTAGCAACCGTCACTAAAATCCATGGCTGTTCCACACAGGACTGTTGAGAGCAATTAACTTCAGTTGGGGGAACAGTGAGCAGTCTCTTGCTGCTTGAGGTATGACACATTCTAACAAGACGATGTAATGCTGGAAGCTGTCATTTTCCCTATGGGATCCGGTAAGCCATGTTTATTACGATCGTAAATAAGGGCTTCAAAAAGGGCTTATTAAGACTGTAGACTTTTTCTGGGCTAAATCGATTCATTATTAACACATATTTAGCCTTGAGGAATCATTTTATCTGGGTATTTTGATATAATAATATCGGCAGGCACTGTTTTAGACACCTTATTCTTTAGGGGCTTTCCCAAAGCATAGGCAGAGCCTCATTTTCGCGCCGGTGTTGCGCACTTGTTTTTGAGAGGCATGGCATGCAGTCGCATGTGAGAGGAGCTCTGATACTTAGAAAAGACTTTCTGAAGGCGTCATTTGGTATCGTATTCCCCTTGGGGCTTGGTTGGGTCTCAGCAAAGCAGATACCAGGGACTGTAAAGGGGTTAAAGTTCAAAACGGCTCAGGTTCCGTTATTTTAAGGGTTAAAGCTTCCAAATTTGGTGTGCAATACTTTTAAGGCTTTAAGACACTGTGGTGAAAATTTGGTGAATTTTGAACAATTCCTTCATGTTTTTTCGCAATTGCAGTAATAAAGTGTGTTCAGTTTAAAATTTAAAGTGACAGTAACGGTTTTATTTGAAAAAGTTTTTTGTACTTTGTTATCAAGTTTATGCCTGTTTAACATGTCTGAACTACCAGATAGACTGTGTTCTGAATGTGGGGAAGCCAGAATTCCTATTCATTTAAATAAATGTGATTTATGTGACAATGACAATGATGCCCAAGATGATTCCTCAAGTGAGGGGAGTAAGCATGGTACTGCATCATTCCCTCCTTCGTCTACACGAGTCTTGCCCACTCAGGAGGCCCCTAGTACATCTAGCGCGCCAATACTCCTTACTATGCAACAATTAACGGCTGTAATGGATAATTCTGTCAAAAACATTTTAGCCAAAATGAACACTTATCAGCGTAAGCGCGACTGCTCTGTTTTAGATACTGAAGAGCATGACGACGCTGATAATAATATTTCTGAAGGGCCCCTAACCCAGTCTGATGGGGCCAGGGAGGTTTTGTCTGAGGGAGAAATTACTGATTCAGGGAACATTTCTCAACAAGCTGAACCTGATGTGATTGCATTTAAATTGAAGTTGGAACATCTCCGCATTCTGCTTAAGGAGGTATTATCCACTCTGGATGATTGTGACAAGTTGGTCATCCCAGAGAAACTATGTAAAATGGACAAGTTTCTAGAGGTGCCGGGGCTCCCAGAAGCTTTTCCTATACCCAAGCGGGTGGCGGACATTGTTAATAAAGAATGGGAAAGGCCCGGTATTCCTTTCGTCCCTCCCCCCATATTTAAAAAATTGTTTCCTATGGTCGACCCCAGAAAGGACTTATGGCAGACAGTCCCCAAGGTCGAGGGAGCGGTTTCCACTTTAAACAAACGCACCACTATACCCATAGAGGATAGTTGTGCTTTCAAAGATCCTATGGATAAAAAATTAGAAGGTTTGCTTAAAAAGATGTTTGTTCAGCAGGGTTACCTTCTACAACCAATTTCATGCATTGTCCCTGTCGCTACAGCCGCATGTTTCTGGTTCGATGAGCTGATAAAGGCGGTCGATAGGGATTCTCCTCCTTATGAGGAGATTATGGACAGAATCAATGCTCTCAAATTGGCTAATTCTTTCACCCTAGACGCCACTTTGCAATTGGCTAGGTTAGCGGCTAAGAATTCTGGGTTTGCTATTGTGGCGCGCAGAGCGCTTTGGTTGAAATCTTGGTCGGCTGATGCGTCTTCCAAGAACAAGCTACTTAACATTCCTTTCAAGGGGAAAACGCTGTTTGGCCCTGACTTGAAAGAGATTATCTCTGATATCACTGGGGGTAAGGGCCACGCCCTTCCTCAGGATCGGCCTTTCAAGGCAAAAAATAAACCTAATTTTCGTCCCTTTCGTAGAAACGGACCAGCCCAAAGTGCTACGTCCTCTAAGCAAGAGGGTAATACTTCTCAAGCCAAGCCAGCTTGGAGACCAATGCAAGGCTGGAACAAGGGAAAGCAGGCCAAGAAACCTGCCACTGCTACCAAGACAGCATGAAATGTTGGCCCCCGATCCGGGACCGGATCTGGTGGGGGGCAGACTCTCTCTCTTCGCTCAGGCTTGGGCAAGAGATGTTCTGGATCCTTGGGCGCTAGAAATAGTCTCCCAAGGTTATCTTCTGGAATTCAAGGGACTTCCCCCAAGGGGGAGGTTCCACAGGTCTCAGTTGTCTTCAGACCACATAAAAAGACAGGCATTCTTACATTGTGTAGAAGACCTGTTAAAAATGGGAGTGATTCATCCTGTTCCATTAAGAGAACAAGGGATGGGGTTCTACTCCAATCTGTTTATAGTTCCCAAAAAAGAGGGAACGTTCAGACCAATCTTAGATCTCAAGATTTTAAACAAGTTTCTCAAGGTTCCATCGTTCAAGATGGAAACCATTCGAACTATTCTTCCTTCCATCCAGGAAGGTCAATTCATGACCACGGTGGATTTAAAGGATGCGTATCTACATATTCCTATCCACAAGGAACATCATCGGTTCCTGAGGTTCGCATTCCTGGACAAACATTACCAGTTCGTGGCGCTTCCTTTCGGATTAGCCACTGCTCCAAGGATTTTCACAAAGGTACTAGGGTCCCTTCTAGCTGTGCTAAGACCAAGGGGCATTGCTGTAGTACCTTACTTGGACGACATTCTGATTCAAGCGTCGTCCCTTCCTCAAGCAAAGGCTCACACGGACATTGTCCTGGCCTTTCTCAGATCTCACGGATGGAAAGTGAACGTGGAAAAGAGTTCTCTATCTCCGTCAACAAGGGTTCCCTTCTTGGGAACAATAATAGACTCCTTAGAAATGAGGATTTTTCTGACAGAGGCCAGAAAAACAAAACTTCTAGACTCTTGTCGGATACTTCATTCCGTTCCTCTTCCTTCCATAGCTCAGTGCATGGAAGTGATCGGGTTGATGGTAGCGGCAATGGACATAGTTCCTTTTGCACGCATTCATCTAAGACCATTACAACTGTGCATGCTCAGTCAGTGGAATGGGGACTATACAGACTTGTCTCCGAAGATACAAGTAAATCAGAGGACCAGAGACTCACTCCGTTGGTGGCTGTCCCTGGACAACCTGTCACGAGGGATGACATTCCGCAGACCAGAGTGGGTCATTGTCACGACCGACGCCAGTCTGATGGGCTGGGGCGCGGTCTGGGGATCCCTGAAAGCTCAGGGTCTTTGGTCTCGGGAAGAATCTCTTCTACCGATAAATATTCTGGAACTGAGAGCGATATTCAATGCTCTCAAGGCTTGGCCTCAGCTAGCGAGGGCCAAGTTCATACGGTTTCAATCAGACAACATGACAACTGTTGCGTACATCAACCATCAGGGGGGAACAAGGAGTTCCCTGGCGATGGAAGAAGTGACCAAAATCATTCTATGGGCGGAGTCTCACTCCTGCCACCTGTCTGCTATCCACATCCCAGGAGTGGAAAATTGGGAAGCGGATTTTCTGAGTCGTCAGACATTGCATCCGGGGGAGTGGGAACTCCATCCGGAAATCTTTGCCCAAGTCACTCAGCTGTGGGGCATTCCAGACATGGATCTGATGGCCTCTCGTCAGAACTTCAAAGTTCCTTGCTACGGGTCCAGATCCAGGGATCCCAAGGCGGCTCTAGTGGATGCACTAGTAGCACCTTGGACCTTCAAACTAGCTTATGTGTTCCCGCCGTTTCCTCTCATCCCCAGGCTGGTAGCCAGGATCAATCAGGAGAGGGCGTCAGTGATCTTGATAGCTCCTGCGTGGCCACGCAGGACTTGGTATGCAGATCTGGTGAATATGTCATCGGCTCCACCTTGGAAGCTACCTTTGAGACGAGACCTTCTTGTTCAGGGTCCGTTCGAACATCCGAATCTGGTTTCACTCCACTGAACGCTTGATCTTATCGAAGCGAGGGTTCTCAGATTCTGTTATCGATACTCTTGTTCAGGCCAGAAAGCCTGTAACTAGAAAGATTTACCACAAAATTTGGAAAAAATATATCTGTTGGTGTGAATCTAAAGGATTCCCTTGGGACAAGGTTAAGATTCCTAGGATTCTATCCTTCCTTCAAGAAGGATTGGAAAAAGGATTATCTGCAAGTTCCCTGAAGGGACAGATTTCTGCCTTGTCTGTGTTACTTCACAAAAAGCTGGCCGCTGTGCCAGATGTTCAAGCCTTTGTTCAGGCTCTGGTTAGAATTAAGCCTGTTTACAAACCTTTGACTCCTCCTTGGAGTCTCAATTTAGTTCTTTCAGTTTTTCAGGGGGTTCCGTTTGAACCCTTGCATTCCGTTGATATTAAGTTATTATCTTGGAAAGTTTTGTTTTTAGTTGCAATTTCTTCTGCTAGAAGAGTTTCAGAATTATCTGCTCTGCAGTGTTCTCCTCCTTATCTGGTGTTCCATGCAGATAAGGTGGTTTTACGTACTAAACCTGGTTTTCTTCCAAAAGTTGTTTCTAACAAAAACATTAACCAGGAGATTATCGTACCTTCTCTGTGTCCGAAACCAGTTTCAAAGAAGGAACGTTTGTTGCACAATTTGGATGTTGTTCGCGCTCTAAAATTCTATTTAGATGCTACAAAGGATTTTAGACAAACATCTTCCTTGTTTGTTGTTTATTCCGGTAAAAGGAGAGGTCAAAAAGCAACTTCTACCTCTCTCTCTTTTTGGATTAAAAGCATCATCAGATTGGCTTACGAGACTGCCGGACGGCAGCCTCCTGAAAGAATCACAGCTCATTCCACTAGGGCTGTGGCTTCCACATGGGCCTTCAAGAACGAGGCTTCTGTTGATCAGATATGTAGGGCAGCGACTTGGTCTTCACTGCACACTTTTACCAAATTTTACAAGTTTGATACTTTTGCTTCTTCTGAGGCTATTTTTGGGAGAAAGGTTTTGCAAGCCGTGGTGCCTTCCATTTAGGTGACCTGATTTGCTCCCTCCCTTCATCCGTGTCCTAAAGCTTTGGTATTGGTTCCCACAAGTAAGGATGACGCCGTGGACCGGACACACCTATGTTGGAGAAAACAGAATTTATGTTTACCTGATAAATTACTTTCTCCAACGGTGTGTCCGGTCCACGGCCCGCCCTGGTTTTTTTTTTTTTAATCAGGTCTGATAATTTATTTTCTTTAACTACAGTCACCACGGTACCATATGGTTTCTCCTATGCAAATATTCCTCCTTAACGTCGGTCGAATGACTGGGGTAGGCGGAGCCTAGGAGGGATCATGTGACCAGCTTTGCTGGGCTCTTTGCCATTTCCTGTTGGGGAAGAGAATATCCCACAAGTAAGGATGACGCCGTGGACCGGACACACCGTTGGAGAAAGTAATTTATCAGGTAAACATAAATTCTGTTTTAGATGGAGATTTGTATTCATCAGGTCTAATGAGAAAGCGCTATAACTTACTTTTTAATATAGTTATGAAATTCAAATTCCCCACGCTCAGCTGCCCATTGCAAAAGTCAATTTTTCTGTGAGCTAACGATTGTTGTCCAATCAGCACTCTCCCCATATGGCACTTATGTTGAAGCTAGAGTGCGAACCGGAGATCAATTCAAACTATTAGCTCACAGTAAAATTTACTTTTGAAGTGGACAGAAGAGCGTGGGGTATTTGAATTTGATGTCTATATTAAAAAGTAAGTTATAGCGCATCTTCATTACAACTGATGACTGAAACTCCATCTAAAATATCACTAACATTCCAAATCTTACAAATGATGAATGAAACTCCATCTAAAATATCATTAACATTCCAAATCTTACAAATGATGAATGAAACTCCATCTAAAATATCACTAACATTCCAAATCGTACAACTGATGAATGAAACTCCATTTAAATATCATTAAAGAGACAGTCTACCCTCATAACAAAGTGATCTATTTCGTTAGTTTGCCCCTTAATAAGTTGTTTTACCTGTTTGTCAGCATGCTGCCCACAACGGTCTCAGTTATATTTTCAAAAGATTCACGCCGTTTTACATGTGAAAATGGCCCCTAAACTCCACCTACTATGACATCATCAATGCCTCACTTCAACACACTACCCTGTGTGTCCCATAAAATAGGAAATAAAGCTAATATAGCGTTCCCAGTATTGTGCACATGCGCATTATGCAGCCAGTGACGTCACTGCATTGAGTAATTCGGAACATTTACACAGAACAGTAGTTCCTAGGGATGAGTGTTTGTGTTGCACTTGTATCATCTTTCACTTGATCGGTAAGGTAAGTAGCTGTTTTGCCCGTGTGTATTTTAAATGTTTTTTTAAGACTTATAGATTGGATGCATCTCCTAATAGATAAATGTCACCCAGTTATGATATTTTGTTCAGTGTATTAGGTGCGGTGTTGGATAGATTCATTTTTTAAGAATGTAATAGACACTGCAGCTGTAATATTCGCTCAGGTTTACTATGATGCTGACATCAAACAGCTTGTAATTCATGTGTGTTAGACGCAAGATGAGGGATCCTACCGAAGGGAACGTTCTGTCATTATTAAGTGCATTATACAACTGCATTAATTTATAGGGCAAAGAAAGAAGTTGAAAGCATCCCCAGAATTCTGTGCAAATGCACTATAAATCCTTGTGCCTCGGTAGAAACGATAATAAACACTGTAAAAGGCTAGGATGAAAAGTAGTCAATGCATAATTTAAGTAAATGAATGGATTCATATTATATCTCACATCAATTCTCTGGTGATGAAAGGACATAAAATACATATGTGGCAGAAATCACAGTTAAAGTGAAGGTAAAGTTTTTGCATCCATCAATCGTATTTAGAATCCTTTTAATAAGTTATATGCAGTCGCTAGCTTTTTTTAAAAAAAAAAACACAATTTTATACTTATATTTTTCTTACGGTTCCCTTCTGAATCTCCTCCCATTCACCATTTCCTGGTTTCTGATACTGTGACGTATAGAGCGGTCCCACCCGCTCTATACGTGCCTACTCAGCTCGTGCACATCGAGCGTCGAATAACCGCGCATGCGCATCATTTTTCACTGTCATCTACACTTACCAATATAACACAAGATATGCTGTTGGTAATAGGAGCGAAACAAATGTTTCCACTTTTTTGCCGTTTTACTTCTGATGCGGTCGCAACTAAGCCTAAAAAAATCAAATGGATAATGCGCATGCGCCAAACGTGAACGCGCGCGCTTGGCAACTGCGATGTACAAACTGTCACGCATGCGCATCTCGAAACATCCCATGATGACGTAAATTGACGGCCGCCTAACGGCCAAAGAATCAATTGGATGGCTGAACAACGTGATCGTTGTTTATAAAAAAAAAATATTTTACGGGTTGATTTTCGGATAGCCGAATAGATGACAATAATATGCGATATCACAGGTAATATAAAGATTTAGAAATATTGATGAATGAAAGTTGTATTTATTTGGCTTAATATGTTAAATTATTTAGAATAGACCGTTTTTGTTTACCTTCACTTTAAAGGGACACTGAACCCAATTTTTTTCTTTTGTGATTCAGATAGAGCATGAAATTTTAAGCAACTTTGTAATTTACTCCTATTATCAAATGTTCCTTATTCTCTTGGTATCTTTATTTGAAATGCAAGAATGTAAGTTTAGATGCCGGCCCATTTTTGGTGAACAACCTAGGTTGTCCTTGCTGATTGGTGGATAAATTCATCCACCAATTAAAAACTGCTGTCCAGAGTGCTGAATCAAGAAAAAAACTTAGATGCCTTCTTTTTTAAATAAAGATAGCAAGAGAACGAAGAAACATTGATAATAGGAGTAAATAAGAAAGTTGCTTAGAATTGCATGCTCTATCTGAATCACTAAAGAAAAATTTTGGGTTCAGTGTCCCTTTAATATATGTTAAAAGGTCTGTATCATTTATTCAGGAACAAAAAGAATCTATGAATCTATGAACATGACAAGATACTCACAGGTCTAAAGTTGACCGTATAATATTCTGCTGCACTGGAGACAAAACTAAATCGATCTGTCCTGGCTGACTTGTAGAATAACTGTTCAAGCCTTAAAATGGTCCCCAGCTCTTCCGGTCGACTTTGATAATGCGCAGTAACTAGACGCATAACGCGGTAACGTCATCAACATTCACTGGCACGAAATTTGAAGAAAAAAAAATGTCCTGTGAATGAAGAAGACGGCGGTAGGTGGAGTTCAGGTGCCATTTGCAAATCGAAAACGACGTGAATCGATTTTAAATATAACTGAAACCTTCCCATCTAATACCCTCCCTATCTTCCACCCTCACTCCTGCTCTTACCCACATCTTCAATCTATCTCTCTCTACCGGTTCATTCCCATCTTTCAAACACGCAAAAGTCACTCCCATACTCAAAAAACCCTCCCTCGACCCTAATTCTCCTGAAAGCTACCGCCCCATATCACTGCTTCCGCTAACATCAAAACTCCTTGAAAAACTAGTTTACAATCGCCTAACCCACTTCCTGTCCACCAACTCCTTGCTTGACCCACTGCAATCCGGATTCTGCCCAAAACACTCAACTGAGACTGCCCTTACCAAGGTTACAAACGATCTTCTCTCTGCAAAAAATATTGGCCACTACTCTATACTCATCTTACTCGACCTCTCAGCTGCCTTCGACACAGTTGACCACCCCCTCCTCCTACAGACCCTTAGCTCTTTTGGCCTCTGTGACACTGCTCTTTCCTGGATTCACTCCTATCTTTCCCACAGGTCTTTTTCTGTGTCATTTGCCGGTGACTCCTCCTCTCCTATGCCTCTGTTTGTTGGAGTACCTCAAGGATCTGTTCTGGGTCCTCTACTCTTCTCCATCTATACTTCTTCGCTGGGTAAACTTATCAACAGTTATGGCTTCAAATATCACCTCTATGCTGATGACACCCAGATCTACCTCTCCACCCCTGCTCTCTCTCCCTCTGTCCTTTCTCATGTCATCTTCCTGGATGGCCTCTCACCACCTAAAGATTAACATGTCCAAGACTGAGCTCCTTCTTATCCCCCCCTCAAGCTCTACACTGACTTCTGTCTTCTCTATTCCTGTTGACGGCATCACCATTTCCCCGTCTGCTGCCTCGGAGTCACACTTGACTCAAATCTATCCTCCGTCCCCCATATCCAATCGCTTTCTACATCCTGCCACAACCATCCACGCAATATTTCCAAAATTCGCCCTTTTCTGAGCGCTGACACAACAAAGCAAATAATCCACTCCCTTGTTATCTCCCGACTTGACTACTGCAATAAGCTACTCGCTGGCCTTCCTCTTTCCCGCCTCTCCCCCCTTCAATCCATCCTAAATGCCTCGGCCAGGCTGATCCACCTTTCCCGTCGATCTGTATCTGCTGCACCTCTCTGCGAGTCCCTTCATTGGCTCCCCATTCACAGCAGAATTAAATTCAAAATTCTCACCCTTACATACAAAGCTCTCACCAACGCCGCTCCCCTCTACCTATCCTCTCTAATACACAAGTATACTCCAGCCCGTCCACTAAGATCCAACAATGACCTGCTCCTTGCATCCGCGACTATCACCTCCTCTCATGCTAGACTGCAGGACTTCTGTCGTGCAGCACCTACCCTCTGGAACACTCTCCCTCGTGCTGTCAGGCTTTGCCCTAATCTGTCTTCCTTTAAATGTTCCCTGAAGACTTTTCTGTTCAGGAAAGCCTACCACCTAACTCAATAATAAATTAACCTCACTTACCTAACATTTCCCTCATCTAACTCTGTATTAACATCTTTCCAAATCTTGCAGTCCTCACCTCCTGTTTCTCAACCTCCTACCCTTCTAGATTGTAAGTTCCCACAGGAATAGGGCCCTCAATCCCTCCTGTATGTGTTTGTAAATTTTGTCCTGTCTCTTACAAGTCTTGTATTGTTTTATTTAAATGAATTGTATCCATGGACAGCGCTGCAGAATATGTTGGAGCTTCATAAATAAAGTATAATAATAATAATAAACCGTTGTGGGCAACATGCTGACAAACAGGTAGGACAACTTATTAAGGGGCAAACTAACAAAATAGATTACTTTGTTATGAAGGTAGACTGTCCCTTTAACATTCTGGATCTGATTTTAAAAAGGGGAAAGTTTACCATCACTTTAATATATAATGCTGCAACAACCTCCAATTTGTATATTCTGGAACCACCGCTGATATCAAGTAATTGTTATGATGCCTCTGAAATGTCATATAACATTATTCCAAGTGCAGGGTGCACAACCCTTGTCTTTTAGAGCAGCATAAATCAGGGTTTCATTATTTATTTGCATGCGGCTTAACCCAGGCAAACAAAAATATTTAGAATGGATTATAAATTTCTGACCTGTTTCGGGCCTTATGGGCAGGATCTTGGCAACCCTGATTTCTTTTTTTATTGTGGATGCAGAAAAAGACCCAGGGTCATAATACCAATGCATACACAAAAAGAAGTACTCTACCGGGAATGAACAGCAGCTCAGTAGCTTGTTCTATGGGGAGTTACCACTTAGGAGCAGCCTCTTTTATCCCAATTGTGCTTTTCACAGAGAAGAACTTTCCTGAAGTATATCAGTCTGATACCACCTAGTAAGGTCAGTCTAGCCTCAAAATACCATGCAATTCTCCTCTGAACAATAAAATGGCATAGTGTGCTAAAAGAGACTTCACCCTAAGTGCCACTGGCCTTATGAACAAGAAAGGAAGTTTTTTCCAGCTTTTGTTCTTATTTGAGTGTGTCTCTATTTTCTTGTTTGTATGTAAACTGATCTTGGGTTTCACTAAAAGTAAAAGAGGAAAGAAGATGTGGACTCCTTGCACACATGTCCCTAGAGAGATGCAACTGCACCTCACTGACGAGGCCCAAAGAGGCCAAAACATACGTCTGGGGTTTGTTGGTTCTCTTTTTCAGAGGAGAGTTGTCTGGTATTTCGGGGCTGGACTGTCATTGGGCAAGATCAGACTGTTATGCTACAGGATATTTCGTCTCTGTGAAAGGTATAGTGCACAAAAAGAGACTGCACCTTGAGTGGCACTGGCCCTCTGAACAAGCAAGGAAGTTTTTCCAGCTTTTGTTCTCTTTCAGTTAAGTGTGTCTCTCTATTTTCTTTTTTATTGTTACAGGTGTCACTGTTCCGCATCTGTGGAAAAAGCTGTTCCCTCAATTCTGTTGACATTTTTAAGAACATTGGATGACCAGCATGTTATTGGGAAAAGATGGTGGTCACACAATAACCCCTCTCCAAGACTCTACCTTAGGCTCCTCTCTAGGCACCATAGTATATATGTAATTTCCCAACAGGGCAGTGATTCTATCCTCTTGGCTGCCAGTAACAAACAATTGACTGGACAATTAATACCAAAGCAGTGATTTTAATCCACATTGACTTCCAGTAATGCACAAAGAGCAGTGATTTAACACTTTGCGTGGCTGCCTGTGACACACACAAATGTGATTTGAGGCTCCCTTGATTGCCATTAACACACAGCAACAATGTTACCCCTGTGACTGACAGTAACACACAAATAAGTAGTTTAACACTACAGTGTCACTGGAGCCTTTTTGAGAAGTATGAGTTTTATAACTTTAACTGCTGTGCAGAAAAAATGTAAATCTAAATAATATTTTGTTTTGATTTCCTGGAAAGCTGGCTGAAATACCTAATTCTGTAATGTCTTATTCAATACTGGACACCTAGCAACCCTTACAGAATACATTTCTGTACACCATTAGCACTACAGTATGTTTTCGGCCAGCAAAGTTTATAAATGAAGCCCCAGTCTAGACAACAACCTGCACTTTTCTTGTATAAATTATATTTTAAAAAATACTGTTCTGACTGGAATCTCATCATACTGGGCAAATACTGTCTGGAGTGTTTTGTTATAGATCATGGACTGGCTTTTATGTGGCATAATTAGCAGCTGTTGTAAAAATATCATAATTCTATAAAGTTTTAGGCTGTATCTTTAGGTTCATATATGTAAACCGGGAACGCATTTAAATAAATTTTGGTGCCTACAGGCACCTGGGCTGTAAATTCGGCCCTGGAAGTTCTCATGGTCTGTTTTTCCTACCTGCTGTGAAGATCTCTGCTGCAACTGCTAGGAAGGCATCAGAGAGGATAGACTCTGAGTTCAGGGAGATGTTCAGCTGTCGGGATATGTTCCTGTACACAGTAGGTCTCATGTATTCCAGCTCATCCCCTGCAATGCAGACAAGTGAGAGAAACAGTCAGCTGCATGGCATTTCCATCTAAAACACACACAAAAAAGTGCACCAAGGTCTGTCTGTGTGAACAGTAGTAAAACAGAGATTTGTCTAAAGTAGTCTAACCACACAATTATATATAATGTATAAGCAGAAGTTTAATTTATTTCCTTTTTTTGTAACATGTAAATGGTGGGAATTGCTAAGACTTCATTTGAGGAAGTAAATATTGTATACGCATTACCTTGTCACGTCTTAATTGACCACAATATGCTGTAGCATGCATTGTTCGTATTACTTATATTGCTATTTCTAAGAGCAGAATCTATCTATCTATCTATCTGTCTATCTATCTATCTGTCTGTCTGTCTATTATTAAACTTATGTTTTACATCATTAGAAAGTGCAAGGGGCAAACATTACTGAATATTAACGTCACTTTTCTAGTAATTCCTTCATGCCCTTATTTATGGTGTTCCCAAAGTTCTTTACAACCATGTCCTCAGCCTATCTACTAGTCTATGTATTCTCTTTAGAGCTCCTTACCCACACCTTTCTCAGCCTTCTCTTCTAGAACATCTATATCTACAACTCCATACCTCTCAATATCTAGGGGGAGTGCAATTAACTGCTTATAGAGGCTCAGCAGGATGGCGCAAGTTAGGGAATACAGGGAACAGCAATGACATTCTTGCAGTGTTTCCCAACCACGGTCCTCAAGTACCCCCAACAGTCCTGGTTTTCATTATAGCTGAACTAGAGCACAGGTGAAATAATCAGCTGATAGATGAGAGCAAGTTGGTTATTGATCAGCTGATTACTTCACCTGTGATGACAGCATATATTTAAAACTGTAATCTTTGGAGCATGCTGTCCCATAAGGAGGCAAGGAATGAATGGAGAAGGACAGCACTTATGGCCTAATTGGGGACTATCTTGCATAATGTGTGATAAATGGTTGACCGCAAGGCAGATTGTGTTGTGATCTGAGATGTCATCTTAGAAAATGCAGCATGTCTGCATTATATTAATGCTCTGCATTAGGCTATTCTCATCAAACAGCACTGTGTTCTTACTGCACTGAGTACTTTTTCTTTAAAACAGCTCACCCAGAACAAAGTGCTGTTTGTAAAGAACAGTCAGATATGGAGCAGCACTGCAAATCAGCGGTGCATTTATTGTTGACAGGCTCTCAGCGATTTTTTCACAAGACATTTTAAAAATTTAACAAAATTTTTATTTTCTTTGCAGCTAATTTGCAATGCAATTTTAAACTGCTGCACTATATTATAAAACTTTACAAATTGCTTTATTCTCCACTTAATCAACACATTGCTATATTGAACTGGTGCTTTAGTGTAACTGCCTAATTTTAAATTGAATTTTATTTAAAATTGACCTGCAGAACATATTAAATAAAAAAAATTCATGCATTGAGCTTTTCTAATAGAATGTTTTGCATTTATTTCCTGGCCATTACTTTCTGTGTCTCAGTTCTTTCATAGATTCTGCTTCCCGATTCATCTGTTTAATATATCATGGTAGGCTTAGCTTAATCTGAGTACTACTGCTGTGTCCTTTTGCAATTGAGGTTGCCGCTTACATCCTGCACATAGTTATCAGCAGCGTAACTGCTATGGAAGAAAAGCCACATGTCACTTACTGCTGTTACCAATAGTTCACCGCATTACTGAACTGTTGGCTCTTTAGTGGGCTTCTTTATAAAAGCGTCACATTTTTGTAGGGAACTCCTACTAATAGGCAATATAGCATGTTTACATGCTATGTGCATCAGGAAGCATTAAAAAGGCATTTCTTAGTAATAACAATAACATTGCAAGAGTGATTGAAGTTAAAGACATTCTATTGTAGTAATAAAACACTGAAATTTGTTAGTTGTAAAGGGGTTTAACACAAAGGTAAAGTCATGTTCTGCAGCTGCAATGAACAGAACATGGCCTTGAGGAGCAGCATATGCATGAAGCTGCCAATCACTGTGACTTGCATGAGAGTGTCTCTGTATGCAAATGTAACTTTGTTAAATGAGTTATTAGTTGTAAATAAGCATTTGTTAACTCATAAAGGGCTAGATTCCAAGTGTGTACGCTGACTAAATATATATCTATTTATAAAAACACATATATACAAATATATAAGTATAATGTGCAACATTTGATAATGGAAGTCAATTGGAAAGTGTCTTAAAACTGCTGCTCTATGTGAGTCATAAAAGTTTATTTTGACTTCAGTGTCCCTTTAAGTTTGACAGCAAGTGTTCCACTTTGTATTTTCTGTAAGGAGAATTGACACTCTTCCGCAGGGCCCATCAAGCTATGCCTCAGGAAAGAGAGAACAATTTTGGATCAAAGCTAATGCAGCTAACAAGCACTACTTGAAAATTTGAATGATTTCTTTGAATTAATCAAATGTTTGCCTTACATGTCCGTTTAAAGGGACAGTCTACAATAGAATTGTTATTGTTTTAAAATAGATAATCCCTTTATTACCCATTCCCCAGTTTTGCATAACCAACACTGTTATATTAATATACTTTTTACCTTTGTGATTACCTTGTATCTAGGAACCTTCTTCCAGCCCAATGATCACATGACTGTGACTGTTTATTATCTATTGTCTTGCATTTAGCATTGTAATGTGCTAAATCTTAAATAACTCCCTGTGCCTGAGCACAGTGTTATCTATATGGCCCACGTGCACTTTCAATCTCTTTGTGTTGAAAAGGAATTTAAAAAGCATGTGATAAGAGGAAGCCCTCAAGGGGTAAGAAATTAGCATATGAGCCTGCCTATGTTTAGTTTCAACTAAGAATAGCAAGAGAAAAAAGCAAATTTAATGATAAAAGTAAATTGGAAAGTTGATTAAAATTGCATGTCCTATCTGAATAATGAAAGTTTAATTTTGACTAGACTGTCCCTTTAACTACAAAGCTCAGGCATCTTTTTAATTCTCTTGCAGAACAGCATTCAAATATTTCCTTATCTGCACCAACCTCCTTGAATGCCCCAGGACATATTAGCCTTTTTAGACCATTCCACAGATGCCTTTGAATACTATTTGCATCTATTTTTTTGTCAAGGGGGTGGTTTCCAGTACTGCTAAGCAATAAAAAGTTTGCAAACAAAATTACAATTTTAAATGCTTTTAAAATAATTATTTTTTGTGCAGATCTTTTGCAATACATCATACAGACTTACATAAAAAGACGTCCCTTTGTCCCTTTCAAGAAGCATTCTAATGCAAAATAACTGACATGCTCTAATTTATTAAAGCATTTAGTGTTTGCTTATTATGGGCTAAGTTTCCACAAAAGCGATATTTGCACTCCACTTAGTAATACCAGCGCATGCAAATGTGCGCTGGTATTACAAGTTAGGTGTAAAGCGTACGCCTTGCACGGAAGCTTTGCGCTCACACCTTCCATAGACTTCAATGGGAGTCTCATTCTCATGCCGTGAAACACTTCATGAGAACTAGCGCAGCAGATTGTAAATATATATGAATATATACATAAATATTTATGAAAGACAAAAACCAGAACAGGGCACCCCAATGGTGTGATAGTTTCCCAATACGTATCGTATAATTATAAAGGAAACATACTCACAAATTTGCAAGCACTAGATCAGTGCTGGACAGTTAGAAGTCGGCGAGCAGCAGATTTGTGATTCTCAGGCAATCAGCTAGATTCCTTTCAGCAGTCAGCGTGCAAAGTGCCTATACCTAAATCCTGGGGCTCGAATAGATTCACACATCTCAGACAAAGAGAAACATTTTGGATTTGGAAATTATGTACATTAGCTCAATTTGGGCTCAATGAGAATATAGATATGGCTGCTTTCAACAGCTGATAGGATAGAATCAGTTGGAGAACTTAAACATTCTCACATATTCTAACTCTGGCCCCAACATACACCTAGACCTTGATCTATATCTAGATACAGCATCACTCTTTTTTCTCTCCATCACTGTCTTTTTTTTTTTAAATCTTAATTTTCTTTTATATATTTATTTTTGGTACTTTTGCTTTATTTGTTTTTGGCTGCAGATATATTCATTATTTGTGCCATTCAATTGCATATAATATGTCATTTATTTGTTGTGCAATCTTTTAAACTTCTGATACTACGTTGCAGTTTCTGTTGCAGAGCAGAAGGGAATGCATAGTTTAATGAGAATGCGCATTTGACAAGCAGTTCAATACGTATATACGCTATAATAATTAAATGTAAAGTCTGATTTTAGACATTTATATTTGCGATGTATGTATACTGGAGTTTGTTAGCTGAAACAGACTGTCAAATTCTCTGATTTATATTGATCAATAACATTCCACTTGTGTAACTGCTATCACGCATGCGCCGACTTTGGAAGATTTGTCTAATGGCATTCTAAATGTGTGATATTTCATAGAAGCTGACATCCACCAACCATTTTAGTAGCGGGCAGTTGATAAAGGATTATGGACTGTACTTTTTGAGGTATCTGTACTCTTGTATCTGCATAGATATGTTTTGATGCACACCACGTATAGGATACTGAATTTGGGAAGTGTAGCATGGGACGCATGTTTGGGCATTTTTATGTTTTTTTATCTATGTTAAGGAGGGAGATTGGAGAAAGTTAGCGGGCGTTGTAGGGGGTTTACCTGGTTTTGGGATCACTACTACTTGCGCTTCTAGCATGGATTGGGGGAACGGGTTAGTGTCCGTTACTTCGTTGAATAATTGAGTGAGATAAGGGGATAGTTGAGAAGAGAAGGTGTGGTAGTACTTTCCAGTGAAACCGTCTGGCCCTGGGCTTTTCCCATTGTTAAGTGATTTTATGGCCGTGGTGAGTTCAATTTGGGTAATGGGTTTGTTAAGGGTGTTAAGTTGATCAGTTGTTATAGTGGGTAGATGTGCGCTGGAAATATAAGAGATCAGAGCTGGGGTAGGGCCTTGAGAGGGTGCACTTCTTTGAATATTATATAAGGTGGAATAGTAGTCATGAAAGGATTGTAGAATTTCTTTAGTAGTTTTTAGGGTGTGGGGACAATTAGGTGTTTGTAATTCGTTAATATAAGATTTCAATCTCTTTTTTTTCAAGGCTCTTGCTAATAACTTGCCTGACCTATTGCTTTCATAATAAAACATGCTGTTAGTTTTTGCGCGTAGTGTCTGGTATTCTATTTGTAGGAAACCGTCTAATGCTTGTTTAGCGTTTTGTAAGTCAGTCAGTATATCAGGGTTTGTAGGGGATTGTTTGTGGGCCAGATCCAGTCGGGCAAAGGTGTTTGATAGCTCATTATATTGCTGTCGATGTAATTTTTGGAAATGAGCCTTTAATTTAATTAATTCGCCCCTGAGCACGCACTTGTGTGCTTCCCATATTGTATATTTGTTTGCCGTTGAGGGGATATTCAATCTAAAATATTCTTCAATGGTGCTAGTAAGTTTCTTAATTGTGTCTGGATTGTTAAGAAGGGAGTTGTCTAGTTTCCACGTATATGATGTTAGTGGGGTGTTTGTCCATGATATGGTTAGTTTTACCGCTGAATGGTCTGACCATGATGTGGGGGAAATAACACATCTGTTGACTAAGGCTAGGGCAGGTTGATTGGTGAAAATGTAATCTATGCGACTATATGTTCTGTTAGGATGGGAGAAAAAGGTATAGTCTCGGGTGTCCTGGTGGATAAAACGCCAAGTGTCGTGGAGGTTAAGGTTTCTCAAACCTGTCCATAATACATTAGTGACTTTTTTTTGATATCGCTATTGTAGGATTGGAGCTATCCTTAGTAGGGTGAATGGGAACATTAAAATCCCCTGCAACAAAGATGGGTCCTTTTGCGATGTCTATAATGCGGTTAAATATTTGTTTAAAGAAAGGGGTTTGTTTTACATTTGGGGCGTAAATATTTACCAGGGTAATAGGTCTACCATAAAGTAGACCTACTAGGCCGAGAAAACGGCCCTCAGTGTCTCTAGAGGTTTGGATATGGGTGAAGGGGAGAGACTTATGCAGTAGAATACTGACTCCACCTCTTTTTGAGGTGTTGGAGCTGTGGTAGTGAGTGGTGAATGTTTTCCCAAAATATTTGGGCTCTTTGTTTTTTTTAAAATGGGTCTCTTGTAAGAATAAGATGTCTGCCTGTCTTTTTGAAAGGTCTGAAAGGGCTTTAGATCGTTTGTGGGGTGAGTTGAGTCCCTTAGCATTTTGTGTAAGAAGTGTTAGTTTACGAGTTTCATCGTTCTTATTTTTGGGCAACATAGTGTGTTTGTTGGGGTATGTTGTTTAATTGTGTGGATGAGGTCACATAGAGCACTTTACGTATATGTATCTTACAAATGTGTGGGCACATCTCTGCAGGAGAAAAACATTCATTTGACAGGTGATAACTTAAACAGTTTCTCATAACAAACATAATAACATTATTAACCATAAAAAACATTGACATATTAACCAAAAACAAAAAATCTCTCTGCCTATCATAGGTCATAACTGAGAGTAAGTTGGGGGCAGTACCATAAAGTGCCCTGAGAAGTTGACATTTTTTTTTTTTTTTTTTAAATTATATTGAATAAGAATCCTAGAGTGGGGAAGGTGAGGTAGATAAGTCGGAGGGGTGGGTAGGAAGGGGAAAGGATAGGTGGTAAGGGGGGAGAGGATGAGGTAGGCATGATGGAAAAGGAGTTGTCAGAATCTATCTTTGCTCTCATTCTGCTAATAGCAGAAGGTTCTAAATTGCTGAGTTACAAAAAGACTAGACTAAATGATGGTGACCTGTACTTGCCTTTCCCGAAGGGGCAACATTCGCCAAAATGTCCATCTATTTGTTTAGTATTACTGAGATAGGTGTAAAAGAGTTCACAAAGGTGAGTCTTCAGAGGAGGTCAAGCCGGTAGTGGGTTGCCTTCTTATGGTGGCTTCTTTTGCTTTGGCTTTCTTAGGAAGGGCTGTATGCCAAGACTCATTCGGATTGATTCGTCCCTTGGAGATTTGTGAGTTCTGTGGTTCAGGTAGTGATTCCATAGGTGGTTCAAGGCCAAGTGCTGTACAAAAAGTTTGAGTGTCCTCTGGAGTTTTGCAGATGACACGGGTGTTATTGCTGATGGTCCAAAGATGTGTTGGGAAGCCCCATCTGTAGGGGATTCTCTTATTTCTTAACATGGTAGTAAGAGGTGAAAATTCTTTCCTGCGTTGTAAGGTGCGGGTTGATAGGTCCTGGAAGAATTGTAAGACATTGCCTCTAAATCTTACAGGCTGAGTTTTGCGGGATTGTCGTAAGAGCATTTCTTTTTCTTGAAAGTTCTTTAAACGGATCACGATATCTCGTGGCGGAGCTGAGTCAGGAGGTTTTGGTCTCAAAGTTCTATGAGCTCTGACCCATAGGATATCCTCAGTATAGGAAAATTCTTTCAGATGTCGAAATAGATCTTGCAAATAAACTGGGAAATCCCTGGGCAAGACTGACTCTGGCACTCCTCTGATACGCATATTTTTGCGCCTGCTTCGATTCTCGAGGTCGTCGAGCTTATCTTGAAGAGAAAGTATGGTCTCCTGTTGAGAGGTTACTTGGTCAGTTAGTTGCTGTACATCCTCTTTAATAGTTTCTTGGTTACTTTCAAGAGATTCAACTTGGAAACCTAAGGTGTGAATGTCCTGCTTTAATTCGGCCAGCTCTTCTCTAATACAGGAACGGACTATGTCCGCAATGTCCTTTTTCGATGGTAAATTTTGCAAAAATGAAGGAGAGAGTTGGCATTCAGCTGGTAAAGTTCTGTTTGATTGAGATTCCTGTGACAGGGTTTGAGGGGTTTTGTCACCAGTTTTTTGGGAAGCAGGAGAGGTATTCATTGTGTCTGAACTATGCAAAAAAGAGGACATAAGGCTTGATTTCCCTGTAAGAGATTTTGACATTTTGTCATGTTTGACATTGCGTTTAGCCGTCATGTTGGGCCAGAGATACTCGTGGCGTAACTCGTGATTCTCCTGCGCCAAGATTGTCTTATGTCAAGAAACACTTATGAGGTATATGGAGGTGTTAGAACAAGTCCTCAAAACAGGCAAAAGGATCTTGTAATCACTGCCAATAAATAAAAGATGCACAGCGGTGGTGTATTGCGGCTGGATGGGTTAAAGTCTGTACTAGAATGTACTAGAATCACGGCAACAAATGTGTGGTTTTATCTCCAGGCTAAGTTTGAAAGTCAGGTATTGAATGTTGCTGAGGATTTATGTTTCAAAAGAGCTGCAGAGTCAGCAGAGTCAGTGGTTAAAAGCAGCAAAACTGTTATTTATTTCCTCTTTTGCACAAAGGGGTATTTGGAGTATTTGAGTTGCAGACCCTGTTTCAGTAATTAGGCATGAAAGTTAGGTTAGAGTGCGCAGCTAGTCTGTGTCTGTAGCTGGTCCTGTAGTAGGCCTAATCCCCAGGCTCAGTATGTTGCAGAGGCCTGCAGAGGTCATGCAGGTGTTAATTATATATTGTGGCCAGATTACAGTTAGGGAATGTGCTTGTCTCAGTGTGGGTAGGCTGATTTAGTAGGGTTTATAAAAAGTTCTTACCCTGGAGAAAGCGGAGTTCCGGAGTTCCGGAGTAGGCCCAATCCCCGGGCTAAATTTATTTTCCGGTCCGACTCGAAAATCGGGTGCTGTTTTTCAGTCTTGGGGCCCTTCGTTTTAGATTGTGGGCCTTCCTAGGAGCTTGGTTGTGGCCCCTGATGACCAGCAAAGGGGTACATTTGTTGCCTGATGTCAGATGTGGCCTGAATTCGGCCCGGAGTGCTGGGTGTCTCTGGTCCAGGGGGAGATGAAAGGATTATCCCTCAGAGTTGTAGCTACAGGTTTTAGAGGTGCTGGGGAATGTTGTAGGAGAGTTTAGGGGCAAGGATGGTGAGGATTCATAATGATATAAGGGCCTTTACAGCGGAGCTCCGGAGTTATGCTGCCATCTCTGCAGCTGCCGGCTCCGCCCCCCCCATTTTTATGTTTTTTTAACACTATTTGCCAGCAATTGGATGTTTGGTTTTGACTGGACCATCCCAGACAAAGTTATTTTGTTTTACTTATTTGTCATTCTGAGCTATATTTTAAACCTTTGGAATCCAACACTTGCGTTTGAAGTGCTTACTTCTATTTGGGCTACCTACAATTTATCAAACTTCTGCACTTTCCACGCTGACTGATGAAAGGACTCTAGCTGATTGCCTGAGAATCACAAGTCTGCTGGCCAACTTCTAACTGTCCAGCCTGTCTATACAGCACTGATCTAGTGCTTGCAAATTTGTGAGTACGTTTCCTTTATAATCATATCATACGTATTGTGAAGATATCACACCATCGGGGTGCCCTGTTCTGGTTTTTGTCTTTCAGTTTGGAACTCACGCATACACAAATGTTTATTTGAAGAAGAAACTGCCCTTACCACGACTGACCTACATACAGTGTCAACAACAAAGTGGACTAATTAATAACATTTGTAGATTTTTTGTTGCACATTATTATTTATTGTGTGGTGCTTTTAGCATGTTTTAGTTTTTTATATATATATTTATGTGTTTATATGTGTATATACACATATTAACACATAAATATATATGTATATAAGCATATACATATATATATTTACAGGGAACACACAGTTCCCATAGACCGCTATGTAAAGGCACTTTTGAGTGCCGTTTCACTGCCAAAGAAAGGGATGTGATTGAGATTGAGTATTAAAGGGACAGTCTATTCCAGAATTTTTATTTTTTAAAGATAGATCATCCCTTTATTACCCATTCCCCAGTTTTGCATAACCAACACAGTTATATTAATATACTTTTTGCCTGTGTGATGACATTGTATATAAGCTACTTCAGACTGTCCCCCTTATTTCAGTTCTTTTGAAAGACTTGCAGTTTAGCCAATCAGTGCTGACTCCTAGGCAACTCCATGGGCATAAACACGTTATCTATATGGCACACATATGGCATAAACTAACGCCATCTAGCTGTAAACAACTGTCAAAATCCCCTGAGGTAAGAGGCGGCCTTCAAGGGCTTTGAAATCAGCATATGAGCCTACCTAGGTTTAGCTTTCAACAAAGAATACCAAGAGAACAAAGCAAATTTTATGATAAAAGTAAATTGGAAAGTTGTTTAAAATTGCATGCCCTATCTCAATCATGAAAGTTTAAAGGGCCATAATACCCAAATGTTTAAACACTTGAAAGTGATGCAGCATAGCTGTAAAAAGCTGATTAGAAAATATCACCTGCACATCTCTATGTAAAAAAGAAAGATATTTTACCTCAAAAGTTCCTCAGTAGCCACCTCCCATTGTAAAGGATTTCTAAGCAGCATTTTAGTGTGTTTGTCCTGGGACATCTGAAGGGACTAGCATCGTGCACTCTCATATTATTTCACCAATCAGGTAAAGGAAGCTTACTATGAAATCTCATGAGAGTTAAGTCAAATCTCATGAGATCACAGTAAGAGTTCATGACCTCAGCACTGCTGATGCTGATTGGCTGCTGTTCATTTCTTCATTTTTTTTAATTTTTTTACCTGCAGCTGGGAGCAGTTGAGTATAACTTTTACACAGAACTTACTCTGCTGAGCTGAGGAAATTGTGAGGTAAAATCTCTTCCTTTTTTACATAGAGATGCTCAGGTGATATTTTCCTGTCAGCTTTTTACAGTTATACTGCATCAGTTTCAAGTGATTTAGCATATGAGTAGTATGTCCCTTTAATTTTGACTGTCCCTTTTATAGGGGGTTTTAAAAGATGAAAAATAGGCATCATGTATCAGCCAGTTCCATTGTGAGCACCCCCGGGGAAGGAGAAGGCCAGCAACGGCAGACATGGGTTTGTATTTGTGAGCACTCCTGTTATCTTTGTCACTGGCTCTACCTCGTCTCTACCATGCATCTTACTTATAGTTGAGATCTGCTCCAATACTCTTTATTAGCGTATAGACGTACTAATTGCCTAGGAGATTCTCTGATGCCAACAAGTAAATCAAAAGTTCAACTATATCAGTTCTCTAGTACAAAGTAGATGAAAGCTAGTTCTTGAGAGACAATATAATACAGAGGCAAGTTGCCAGACAACATCTGCTTGTCAGTACGTATGTCAGTTCTTATATCACTGTATATGCCCCTCCTTACTTATAAAATACAACCTTTCACTTTCCCTAAAGAGTAATGATATGCTAAAGTCTTTGCACTAAAATATGCCAAACAAGGCTCAACAAAACAACATATCACTTGGAAAGGCTTCTCTCATTGAAGATAAAGCTTTCACAGAAAACAACATATACGAAATGGAAACTGATTGTTGTGGGGCTTAGTAGCAAATGTAAAAATAATCATTTAAATACATTAGTAAAATACATTGCAGGTAATATATTTGCAACATGCAAAGTGGTTACTCACCAAGTCTCAGAAATGTTGCAGACACCTCAGCCATACGTCCTACTGCAGGAGATGATATTCCGTGCTCTGGCTTGCTCCATCCCAAGCCTGCACGCTGAAGCCGAGATTGTATAAAGTCTCTACACAAAGCCTTTCCCTGGGAAACCAGCTCTTTATCTGTGGGAGATCTGTCAAAGGCTTCAAAAACTTCTGCAGCAAATACAGATGACCGACGTAGCATCTCCATCCTTACAAGAGCTGTACGGCTGCCTCAAATATCCCAAGTGGCATCCATTTACAGGCAGCAATTATATTATAAGGCAAAGGAGAATAGTGTTTTGTATTGTCAAACTCCAGTATACTGCAAATTAAAAACAGAACAGAACTTACAAGTTGTACGCAGAGTGTTAATAAACAAACTCAAAATTAAATCTTGCATAAAACATTTTATTATTTGTAGAATAAAAATCCATTATTCATTTTGTCTACTTTTCCTGTAATTTAACTCTAAAATGAATGATTTTTCCACTGTTACCAGAAAAGCTTAAAGGGACAGTACACTGTAAAATTGTTTTTCCATTAATGTATTTTAAATGACTTGTTATACCAACTGCAGAGTATAAAATATTTGAGAAATTCCATTTTCATGCTTATTTGTGTATATGAAGTAGCTGATTTTGTGCTTTGAAACCACAGCCTATTACAATGGGTTGAACTTAAAGGTGATATCAGATCTCATTATGTTCTAAGTTTGTGTACACAGACTTGCTTCCTTATCTTTTATTTGGCTGGAACACCAAAGCTCAATACATAGAGAGAACAATGGAAAATGATCATTTTATTACTTAACTATCCTGCATCCCACTGAGAGTGTAATCTCATCTGCTGGCTGTGTATACTTAGGCTATTCAATAGCCTATACTCCAGTATTAATTTGTTCAGTGTAGGTGGCGATACCACACGCTAAATCAGCTATTTCAAATGCTGAAATAGGAGTAAAGGAGCTACTTGTAACCAATTTAATACACTCTAGCAGGTTAAAAGGATCATTGGGAATAATTTAAAGGGGAGACATTTTTTGGGTGAACTGTCCCTTTAAGTGAATCCTGCAGGATTCTGAACTTTTACCCTGAAACATTCTACATAGTTATTTGTGTGTATGTATATATATATATATATATATATATATATATATATAAGTATGTGTATCTATGTATGTGCGTACATGTATGATTGTGTGTTTATGTGTGTGTATATATATATATATATATATATATATACACACACATGTGTATGTATGTATGTGTGTGTATGTATATATATATATATATGTGTGAGTGTATGTATGTATGTATGTACAGTATATCTATATGTGTCTGTGTATGTATGTGTGTGTATGCATGTATGTGTATATGTGTATTTGCGTATGTATGTGTATGTATATATGTGTGTATGTACTGTATATGTGTATTTGCATATGTGTGTATGTATGTATATGTGTGTGTGTATGTACATGTATGTATGTAAGTGTGTGTGTATGCAAGTGAGTGTTCATGCATGTATGTACAGTATGTCTAAATGTATATGTGTGTATGCATGTATGTGTATATGTGTATTTGCGTGTGTATGTATATGTATATATGTATGTGTATGTAATTTATATTTGTAATTGCATATGTGTGTATGTATATGTGTGTGTATGCATGTATGTATGTGTGTGTATATGTACTGTATATGTGTATTTGTATGTGTGTGTATGTATGTATGTATGCATATGTGTATGCATGTATGTATATGTGTGTATATATGTGTATGTATTTAAATGTTAATGTGTATGTATGTATATGTGAATGTGCATGTGTATGTATGTGTGTGTATGTACGTACTGTATATGTGTATGTGTGTGTTTATGTATGTATGTATATGTGTGTGTATGTGTATGTATGTATATGTGTATGCATTTATATGTTAATGTGTGTGTATGTATGTATGTATGTATATGTGTATGTATTTATATGTTAATGTGTGTGTATGTATGTATGTATGTATATGTGTATGTATTTATATGTTAATGTGTGTGTATGTATGTATGTATGTATATGTGAATGTGTGTGTATTTGTATGTAAGACAGAGAAAGACAGAGACAGATAATTATCACAATAGTGGTTTAACCAAATACTTTTTCAGATATTTTTTCAAGCATTTGGTGAACAGTTGCACGCAGTTCAGATTAACTTTGAAACATAACATCACCCTCAGGGTTGTTCTAAAAGCATGAAATGTACTGGAGAGAAATCCCTTTGTGACTGAAATCCTTGCAATGTTTCCCTTGTGCATATTTTCTCTTCCCGCATTGCAGGCTGAATATCCAATGAACCCGGGCTGTGTTGTTTGCTATTTTCTAATTGGGGCAAATAAACTAAGATGTTAGGAAAACAAAACAATGAAACCTTAATCAGTTGTGTCAGTTCTAGAACAAATGAACATTCGTTCTAACTACACAATGAAGCACAGTGCATAACCAAAAACATAATGTATACTGATATCATTTTACAAATATTTTGTGTCTTGTATTTGGTTCTTGTTTGGGTTCTTTTGCTTCTCCAAGTATTATTTTAGAGATCATATCAAGACTCTTGGGTCATATATTTTTGATCCAAATGACAGTATGCCAAAAGGCATCATTATTTTATTACTCTAATGTGAGGCTATGCAGAGCTATTTTTGGACTATCAGTGTTCTGGGAAAATTCTTAAAACGTTGTTTATTTAAATACTGGCAATGCTGTGCCAAAATTGTAGTGTGTGTTCCCTTTTATCTGTCTGGCTGCTTTTTAGAGCAAAGTAAAATAAATATACATAAATAGGAGAATTAAAGGGACAGTCTAGACCCAATACTTTTATTACTTATTGTTACATACCAGACAAACATCTTGCAACGGGTTCCACATCTGTAAGCTTGTAAAAAGTACATGAAACTTTTAAATAATTGTTTGTTAGTAGCCGAAAATGGCCACCAAGCTCCACCCACAGCTTTCTTCTTGTCCACTTAGCTGTTTTCTTGTATGACAGTTTAGCAGTGCACGTTTCATATTTTTAAGTTAGCGGTTTCAAATTGCACATGCACAAATCAGCATGTTAGAGTAGGAAAACTTATTTAAGAGTGGATTGTGATTGGAGAAACTTAACATACCAAAATATACATTCAACAGATGGGTGGAGCTTGACGGCAAACAGCCTAACAAACGATGAATATTTAAATGTTTCATGAACTTCTTACAAGCTTTAAGATGTGGGACCAATTGCTGGGTGTTTCTCTGATATGTAACAATAAGATCAAAATAATGTATTCAGTCCAGACTGTCCCTTTATATTATATTTTCATCGTTACATTTCCCTTTGTATTTATTAAATTTTAGCTTGGTAAAATTTGTAGGACTGTAATACAAATTTGTCAACATACATAAAATGTGTAAATTTGAATCTGATATTTACAAAATTCAGTACTGTACAGATGTGCTTTTGGAATATCATATAAACAAATTAGTTTTGTTGAAAAAAAAATGATTAAAAGGGTCATTATAGTCAAAAAATGACATGTTCTACTCAATTGGAGAATGTTATTTTAAGACTGACTATCAACCCTAGACTACTGGTGTGTTCAACCCCCGCAAAGGTGTTAAACACATAGTAAAAATACCACTTGGGACTCACAAAGTACTGCTGTTTTCAATAGGAATACACCACTGATTCAATTAGCAGTACTAGTTGCAAGACTCAGATGTGGAACTAGCGCTGCTGATCTGATTCGAGCATGTCATTTATTTTACTATAATGGCCCTTTAAATTATTACAATTATAGAATACAGGTATCCAAACTACTTCTGAATATAAAACATAACTCATTACAGTAAAGAACAAAACAAATTAGATAATAGAAGTAAATTGGAAAGTTATTTAAAATCACATACTCTATCTGAATCATGAAAGAAAATAAATGGGCTTTGTGTCCCTTTAATATAAAAGTCTGGATTTTTTAATAATTTTGGATTTGGGGATTTGTGCCAGTACTTCGATTTCATAAATACTATAGGTGAGGTTATTACCTTTAAACACTGCAAGGGAAGTTGTGTAGATCTTTATATATTGTGTATCATAATATTATTGATTATGAAACTTACCGGCTGGCTATGACATATGGATGTCTATCTTAGGACAGCTGTGTCCACAAAGTTTACATGGATCTAGCAGTTGATTTGAAGATTTGTTTGTGATTTTTCCAATTTCCAATGTAAATAATTAATTTTCTATGAAGCATTACAAGGTAATATAGACTATGGGTTAGATTACAAGTGGAGAGCAATTGAGTGCAGGGTGTATTATCTTTTGCGTAACCTTGGTATTACGAGTGGATGTTAAAGATTTTAACCAAAGCTTGTTAACGCGGCTGAAACTTTTTAGTGCACCCTATACTTTTAATGAATAGTGCAGACAGCACTAAGTTGCATTCTCACTGCGCTCGTATTACAAGTGGTGAGTTATGTGTTGTACTCAAGTGCGATCCAAAATTTAGCACCTCTTAAAACCTGAAGAAAATCATTATTATTATTATTATTAATAGTATAGAACAGAACTAAGAATTAATTTTTACTTAGAAGCGCCACTGATTACGCTGGCTTGAGTGATATTAACATACAATATTGATAACATTTTTTCACTCCACTTGTAATCTAGACCTAATTGAACAGATTATGTAAAAACATTTTTTTAACCAATTTAAAGCAGTTAGTAGCAGTTTTGCCTTTTTCATTTTTAAGGAAACTATAATATTTTAACTTAATATTAGGACTGGCTGACATTCGCAGTTCTTTTGTTAGGCTTTGTCTTTGTTCAAATTCAGTCATTACCAATAGTATTGAGTCAATTAAAAGGAAGGTACAGATGTGTTTTGGAAAAATATTTTCTGCATCCCAATAATGGTACTGAGTAAAAAAAAAAAAAAAAAAAAAAAAGGTATTCAGAGGGATAATATTAGAACAATTAGTGTACAATAATACATGCAAGCACAGAATTCATTATATTTAGTACATGCATAATTAGATCATACTGAAAAAAATTAACAGAAAACGCATCTCACTATATGATAACACAGCCTTACAAGTATAGCCACAGTATAAAACTATAAAGCATTACTGAAAAGGGATAGTCAAGTCAAAATTAAACTTTAATGATTCAGATAGGGCATGTAATTCTAAACAACTTTCCAATTTACTTTTATCATAAAATTTGCTTTGTTCTTTTGGTATTCTTTGTTGAAAGCTAAACCTAGCTAAACCTTATCTCAGTGCATTTTAACAGTTTTCACAGCTAGACAGCACTAGTTCATGTGTGCCGTAAAGATAACATTGTGGTCACTCCAGCAGTGGAATTATTTATGAGTCAGCAATGACTGGCTAAAGTCTATCAAAAGAACTGAATTAAGGGGTCAGTCTGCAGAGGCTTATATACAAGGTAATCACAGGAGGTAAAAAAGTATATTAAAGGGACAGTTCACCCAAAAACTTTCTCCCCTTTAAATTATTCCCAATGATCCTTTTTACCTGCTAAAGTGTATTAAATTGGTTGCAAGTGGCTCCTTTACTCCTATTTCAGCATTTGAAATAGCTGATTTAGCATGTGGTTTCCCAACCTATACTGAAAGTTTTGATACTGGCGTATACGCTATTGACAAGCCTAAGTAAATACAGCCAGCAGAAGAGATTACACCCTCAGTGGGGGGCATGATAGTTAAGTAATAAAATGATAATTTTCCATTGTTCTCTCTATGTATTGAGCTTTGGTGTTCCAGACAAATATAAGATAAGGAAGCAAGTCTGTTTACATAAAAGTGATAACATAATGAGATCTGATATTACCTGAAGCTCAACCCATTGTAATAGGCTGTGGTTTCAAAGCACAAAACCAGCTACTTAAGATACACAAATAAACCTGAAAATGCAATTTCTCAAATATTTTATACTCTGCAGTTGGTATAACAAGTAATTTAAAATACATTTATGGAAAAACAATTTTACAGTGTACTGTCCCTTTAATGTAACAGTGTTGGTTATGCAAAACTGGGGAATAGGTAATAAAGGGATTATCTATCTTTTTAAACAGTAAAAAATACAAGTGAATGCATTCTTGAGCTTTTGAAGGCAAATAAAAGCAGGCATTTGCAATTAATTGAGTGCACTAGGTGTCTGCAAAAAAACACAGCATTATCCTAGAATACATCCCTGTAAATACATAGATAAAAGAGAACAAAACAACATTATCAAGCACGCTTTCTATTTTAATGATATAACAAGAAGTTATGTATTTATGTAAAATCTGCAATTGAGTGTTAACATAATTATGTATATTTTAGAAGTGAACATGTGGTTTGAAAACAGAAATTCATATTTAAAAGAATTAAGTATTTGGACCATAACACTCCCAAAAATAAAATAATGTTTTTTTCACACTTGGTATTTGTTTAAAATGCCAAGTGTGAAAGAGGAAAGGTGGTCAGGTAGTATCTCAATCACATGCTAACCTATAGATGATGAGTTATTAGCTACAGTAGGTGGTAGTCATGGTATTTCATAAAGTCCTGGAAAAGCTTTACATAGTAACATCCAGATTGGCTCTAGACGCATTAATAGCAAAATAAACTAGAGACTATTCAGCAGGGGCGTGTTAATGGAGAGGCCAACAAGGCCGGTGCCTAGGGCGGCAGATTTTGTGGGGCGGCACTTGTCCACACCACAGTGACACACACGCTGCTTTGAAAAAAAATTTTTTTTAACTTTGAGCGGGCGTTCACGCCGGCAACGGAGGTAAGACTGAGTAGTCAGTCACAGAATATCAGGCCGGCGGCAGTGCAACACCAGAGAGATGGGGAACGGGAAAGTAAGGTATGCCAAGGCTGGAGTGGAGGTCCTTTGGGGGGGCGGGCGGCACATGTCCACACCACAGTGACACGCTGCTTTGGGGAAAACATTTTTTTTAACTTTGAGCGTGCTTTCACGGCAGCAACGGCGGCAGTGCAACACCAGAGAGATGGGGAACGGGAGGCCCTTTTTACTAGTGATCATGATTCATGCGAGGAAAGGCTCCATCAAGGGAGGAGTGTGTTTAACTGTGTTACACTACTAGTGTCACAGCACTGTCAGGCTGTCAGCGCATTCTCAGACACTTGATAGCGCGGCTCACTGCAGACTCGTCTCAGGCATTTCCTCTCTGTTCTTCTGCTCACAGGTCTTTCTGATGTTTTTACCGCAGTGCTGTGAGCAGAAGAACAGAGAGGAAAATGACAGAGTCTGCAGTGAGCCGCGCTATCAATTGTCTGAGAATGCGCTGACAGCCTGACAGTGACAGGTCTTAAACACTTTGCTCATTGCTGGTAGCAGTCATTGATGTAAATGGGCCGGGTACTGAAGCTGGCTGGATGCGTGACTGTGACAGATTCCAATGTGCAGTGGCAGTGCGGACCTCCGACCGGTACTTAACAAACTGTTGGCTCAGCTGGCCTCCTTGCCTGCCTGCTCTCTTCATGGTACAACATTCCTCATTACTGGGTCTTTAAACTTTTATAAAATCTTTCAGAGTGTGCAACGCCGAGAGGTGCCGAAGCAGCTGTTACAGATGACATCAACACCGTTTGGCCCTGCACACTCTGAAAGATTTAATAAAAGTTTAAAGACCCAGTAATGAGGAATGTTGTACCATGAAGAGAGCAGGCAGGGAAAGAGTCCAGTATCATTGAATGTTATTCATGTGCAGAATAGTATGGTTTGCTATATAAACATAGCATGAAACTGTTTTAAAACATTACAACTGAAAATGTAATTCCATTAGGGTGGCCAGTTAGTGGGGGTGAGTGGGAGATGAAGAGCGGTTTGCAGGCAGAGATTTGGGGGAAGTGTGGGATTTTTGCAAATAAGGATCAAAAGACTAAAATAAGCCAAATATATTATAGGGAAGAAGATTTGAAAAGCAATGTCATATAGAAGGCCTCTCAAAAGTGCTATGTTAGAGATCAGTTGGCTAATCACTAATGCTTTATACAGCATGGAAAAAGAAGCAATAAAACTACATGCTTTGGATATTGATATGGACTGTCATAAAATAGTAAAAAAAAAAAAAACATATGTCATTGTTGTTGTATTTTAGTTATAAAGATTTCCTTTGAAATTATAGAAATCAATTCAGTACCAGAACAGAAATCTAATGCATATCTTGCTAAAAACTTTATTCATAAGCTCAAACTTTATTTAAAAATCAATCCAAATATTATTTATATATTTACCTCTGCTATGGGGTACATAACTTCAGAGCCGTTAAATGTGTTACTATGGGCTCTTAAGGGTTTTATACAATATACAAACTAAAATAGAGTGTGTGGGCTGAATCTTTTTGACAAATGTTATGCTTTATTGCTCCTGTAAAGGAGAAGAAAGCTGTCAATACACACCAGTTGTTTTGCACTTTTCGGGTGCGTGCTCATCGAATGTGGTGTGTGCGTGTGAGCTGGGGCTTTATATACATATCTATTGTTCATGAGTATTTCAAACACATTATTATCAAGTTCAGAAATTCCACAAGACCCACAAAATGTTTCATAAATGTATTAAACATTTCTTTATTGTCAACATAAATTTACAATCTTGAAAATGCACATATTAATGATAAACCAATAATTTATTGATGCTGCATTAACCCCTTAAGGACCAGCGACGTACCCTGTATGTCGCTGGCCTTTTTTTGGGACTTGATTGTTTTATAGCGTGGTCTTGCCACCAGAGTTGAGACTGCTTTATTCCACAAAGCCTGCTGGAGGGAGGGAATTAATAGCGTGTTCTTGCTAGACTTGTGCTATTATGTCCTGAAAAAACCCTTAACGACCAGTGACATACAGGGTGCATTGTGGTCATTAAGGGGTTAATAACACTTTAAGTAATTGCAATTCTAATCTATGCTGTGCTGATGTTGGCTGTGTGTGGGGGGGAGAGTGGCTGTGTGTGTGTGTGTGTGTGGGAAAGGGGATGTGTGTGTGTGTGTGAGTGTGAGGGAGAGGGGTTGTGTGTTTATATATATATATATATATATATATATATATATATATATATATATATATATATATATATATATATATATATATATATATATATATATTCAAATTACACCATGACCAAAAAAATATTATGGCCGAAAAACAGCCTAAAACTTAGGGGGGGGGGGTAGGGGGGGCAGCAGAATTTTAAGTGCCTAGGGCAGCACAAAACCTAAATACGCCACTGCTATTCAGTAAGGGGCTACTGAAATGGTGCATGGTCTTTGTCAGGCACAGTGACAGCAGAGACAAAGCCGTGAAGGAAACTTTCACTTAATGTGATTTATTATCAACCAGAGAGGTTGAATACTTTACACTAAAATGACTAATATCGTTTTTCTTTAACAAAAAGAATAAACCAAATAAATGTCTGATCATTTTATACATAGCTGGCAAGGATCGTCTGTATTATTAATGACTACACATCAGAGTTTGACCAAAATAAAAAGATTAAAAACAAACTGCCGTCTATTGATTTATTTCATCCGAAGCAAATAAATGAAATCGGTACATGGAATTTGTGCTGCACTTGGAACCTGTTGCTACACTTTATGATCATCAATATTCTTTCACAAAACCGTCACAAATGTGCTTAGTGAAATGACACAGCTTCAATGCATGTATAATGTGATTCGTACAGATGCTACTTTATGAGGCATAACAGATTATAATAAGTGTGTAATAAGAACACTTACAACGGGACATCTTCTGAATTGTACTATTTGCATCTAATACTCACCAAGAATACGTCTGCACAAGATAATGATGTCAAAATCGCATTCAGTGTATTTATCAAGTTCCGGCTGCAGCAGAGCGAGTGATGCTCGTGTTTCTGCTTGAGTCCCCTGCTAGACAGCTACCTGTCTAGTTACTCCTCCAGCAGCTCCCCAGTGAGTGACTGAGCTCATGTTCTGGCTGCAGTGAGTACTACCAGAAGCTGAGGCAGGCTCAGGGAGGGAGGAGATGGGAGGGAACTAGCTGCCTTTATCCTTCTAAGGAAAACAGAAGAATGCAGCGGAGGAGGGAACAACAAGCCTGTAATCAGTGCGCTCTGCTACTTTACATACCTCAACTGATGCTTCATGTGTGCTGCATGCTGATAGCCCTTCCTTTGCCCTTGATTCGGTGTAGATTATACAGCTTTCCAATATTTTCAGTAACACCTTCAATAAAGAATATTATGTGGTATATATTTGATTAAAAAAAAAACAACACATATACAATTGGTGAAATACAGATTAAAAAATGAGAAAGGATTAATATAATTTTTCTTAACAAAAAATAATAGACTGCTTTTAAGATTGTTGTCTTTGATGGTCTTTGATATATTAAATACACTTTAAAACTGTTCCAAAATAATGATTTTACAGAGTAACGATTCTCATTTGGATAATGTATAACAGCCCCTGTTAAAAGCCAGAATATTAAAAAATAATTAAAATAAAAAACAAACCAACATAAAATACATCTAGGAAAATTAATTCTTTACACTTTGCACAAAATGGCACCTCATTTTATATATGCACCCAGATATGCCATTTATCTGGACACCTGCAGATTTTTATTTGTTCTCAATCTCTAATGTTGGACTGGCCACAGGCCACATAAGGGTATAATCACACTTATGCTAAGGATAATGCCTCAAAATAAAATTAGATTATAATCACATTTTTTAATTAAAAATTACATGGAATATTAGTAACTATTAATAAATGTAACTGAATTGCATATACAACTCCTTAATGAGAAGCGTGGAACTGTTTTTACAATAATAAATTACTGATGCCTGTTTTCTGCTCTGTGGTACTTAGGGACACAAAACACCTATGAAAAACCATATGTGGCCCCTGTAACCCATCTTTTTAAATCAGGGATTTTATATCACATGTTTATATTGTCAGGAGGGTGATACAGGTTTCTTTAAAATTGCCAGACCTCCCTCCTCCAGATATGACCAATGGTGTAAGATGTCTTTGTGTCTGTAGTGCAATCACCTTACAGTTGTATAGACAAAATAATAATCATCTGCCCCATGTAAGTGCTTATATGGGAACACTAGGCAGGGGCGAAACTACCATTGGTGCAGCAGGTGCAATGGCACCAGGGCCCAAGTGCTGGAGTGGGCCTATAGCAACGAGTCTATACATAGGCTTGTGCAGAATGTGCGGCGTCTTTTATTAGTACAGTTTGCCTGTCTGACTATCTGTTTTCTCTATCTTTTTATTGATCTATCTATTCTCAAAACCATTATACATAGCAGCATGTACTATTGCTTACTAGTGGGATACCTTTGGGGGGCCAAAAACATTTTTTGCACCATGACCCTTTCTTAACTAGGTCTGCTAATGACACTTGGGTACCTTTGAAAGCCTATCAGTCACCAAGTAGACGGGTGTTTTAAAGATCTATGAAAATCATCTGCTACTTAGAGGAATATGAGACCCTCAATAGAAAGAGGATAATCCTCTCTTTCGTGCAAGGGATATTTTGTGTGTGTGTGTTGTATGCTCTCTTTAGGAAGAAGAGGCAATCACATACTAATGAGAAGAACATAGTCTATTATTATTAATAATAATAATAATAATCAATGCTTGAAACAGCCATTTTTGTAAAGGCTATAAGCAAAGCAAATAATAGAACATTTACTAATAGGTCTATCCAGTCCACTCAGTTAATTTAGAAGATGCTCTTCTTATAAATTACCCTCTGTGTCTGTCAGTGTTCACAAGATAAGTATATAAACACAAATTGTTTTTACATTAATAAACTTTTTTTACTATAATAATTAAAAGAGACACAAATATTGTGTCAATGACAGTTTATAATGCTTGTTCACTTGAGCATTTAGGAACAGATCTCCAATAGCTGATAGATAACACTGCCTAGAGGCACACCCTGGGCTGGTCAAGTAATAGAATACTATGCGATCCATTCCCTATCATCTAATATTGTATGTTGTGTACACTTGGTTACTCAATGAGGTTCATCATAAACTGAAGGCTTTAATGTAGAGCTCAATGTTTCAGTACATTAAAAAAATCAGAGCATGTCTAATTAGACTACACCTGGAGTAGTTGGTGTTGTTGATCTGGTCATGGCAGAAATCATAACATGTTAACACATACCTGCACTTACATTTAGTTCATATTTTTTACCACATGTTAACAGATACAAGAGGCAAATAAATATATACTGTATATCTAGACTACTATTGGTTTCTAAAAGTTATCAATCTATTGGTGCAGACCCTTGATACAAAATGTATCTAGTGGTAATTCACAAACAGATGCCGTGAAATTGAACACAATAAAGAACAGAAGAAAAAGTACAGGGAATTCAGCACTTCTTTTAAATAAAATAGATTTATACTTAATTTATTACGTCACACAAACATTTCTTGTCTTACAACATGTCTGAAAAGAAAGAAGGCTACAAGCTTCCTGACACACAATGCACAGATATACAGTATATGTACCTTATAATGTGTTAAAGTGCATACAAGCAAAGAATGTCTTAAAATCAAAACATACATACAGAGCCGTATACATTAAAGGGGCTGACAATACCACAGCCGACTATAAGCTCCACACATGAGTGGATAATGCTTAGGCGGGTTCAAATGTCAGGATATATGTCACCCCTAAAAGATATTCAACACCGGATTATATTGTGCTCATATAAGTTAGTCAGCAACACATTACTAGCCCAAACTGCTGCTGCAGAAGGGGAAAGCTCTAGTGTGGGCAAATAAAGGTAGCTATGCTGACTTAAAGCTATATGGCAGAGTAGACTGAGTGCACTTATTTAGTAACAGCCAGAATGTAGATACAACGTTATCAATTCACAGCAATGTTGTACATACATATGAAAGTAAATACATTCATAACAACCTCACACAGAGACAGCGATGTTTAAATCTGCATGACTGTAAAGCCATCTACTTGACTTATAAACCACAAGTGTTCCAAATTGGTTCGTAAATGTATGCTGTTTAATCCTCAGGATATAATGTGTAAACAGTCAAAGTTTTTCACTAAATAAATATGTAGTGCTGCCATTCTGGGCTTAATTTCAAGCACTTAGTGATAAAGCACAAGAGTGTCAGACTGTAAACAATCCACCTGGGCAACAATGCACTGGTCAGCTAAATCTACTCCCCCCCATATTCTTGCTGTACTCCACAATGCACTTTGGTTTTTGGATCTGTACATCCTTTCCCTTCACACACTCTGGCACTGTCGTTTCATTGTGCATTGTGTAAAGCATGTACACATTTTGTATCAGTGTACTGAAGGGACAGTAGCTAATTGTGGCCTAAAGCTGACACTGTCCCCCTACGTTTTTTTCCATATGTCATCTTCTGGGGGAAACCTGTATGATTTTTTTGCACTTTGCCACAGGCCAAGGTTTCAAAACAAAGTACATTTTTATGGTACCCTTTGTTCAGCAAGTGTAGGAGGAGATCCCACATAATTTTGCCATTTGTGCCAATTGTATCTGGGCAACCAGGTGGATCTAGGTGGCTATCTTTTCCCTCATAAATACAAAATGCCCAAGTATACCCTGTACTGCATTCGCACAGTTTATAAAATTTTATTCCATAGCATGACTGCATGAATGGAATATATTGCTTGAAAAGCAACCTTTCCTTAAATTTCATGAGGGATTCATCTATACAAATGTTCTGGCCAATGGTGGCACTGGGCATTATCATTAAAATGAAGGAACTGCAGCAGCTGTTTATATCTATCCCCCTTTATAATCCCTGGAAAAAGAGGGGTAGCCAGGATGGGGTTCTGGTTCCAGTACAAATGAATGCTGGGTTTCTTCACTGTACCCAATAAAAAAGTCAGTGCCCAAAACCTTTTAATCTCAGATAGGCCAGTGGGATGCCAGGTAAAAATTTTTCTGGCATACTAAGGGGCCTATCTTTCAAGCCCTGAATGGAGCTTGAGGGCCTGTGTTTCTGGCGAGCCTTCAGTCTCGCCAGAAACACAAGTTATGAAGCAGCGGTCTAAAGACCACTGCTCCATAACCTGTCCGCCTGCTCTGAGGAGGCAGACAGACATCGCCGCAATTCAACTCGATTTAATACGATCGGGTTGATTGACACCCAATGCTAGCGGCCGATTGGCCGCAAATCTGCAGGGGGCGGCGTTGCACCAGCAGTTCACAAGAGCTGCTGGTGCAATGCTGAATGCGGAGAGCGTATTGCTCTCCTCATTCAGCGAGGTCTGTCGGACATGATTCGCAATGTCGGATCATGTCCAACAGGCCTTTCATAAATAGGCCCCTGTGGATTTTCTGACAGATACTAACGATATAAATTTGTTTGAGCAACTATATTCTCACACATGCTATCTGTCAGAAACAGGTTTAAATAATTAAAGGGACAGTCTACACCTTAGTCATCTTACAGTCTTACCTTAGATTAAGCTGCAAATAGCCTCCTGCACATTGTCTATATCATGCAGCAGGAACGGTAAAAAAGTTATTTTAAGATTAATATTGTTTCTGGCCACTTTGAAATGGCTGCCAAGCTCCACCCACTGATGAAATCACGATCCGGGCTGCATCTAGTCACTCTGCTGTATAGCATTGACAGTCTGTTGAATTAAACTAGTGAGCCTTTTGTGATTGAATGCTATATGCAGCCCAGATCATGATGTCATCAGTGGGCTGAGTTTGGCAGCCATTTCATAGTGACCAGAAACAATATTCATTTTAAAATAACTGTTTTATCATCCCTGCTGCATAATAAAGAAAAGATGCAGGAGGCTATTTGGAGCTTAATCTAAGTTAAGACTTTTAGATGACTAAGGTGTAGACTGTCCCTTTAATTAGCTCACAAACTTTAATGTTGGTTGTGATGCCAGGAGTTGCTGTAAATTGGAGTATTTCAGGGGCAGTTAAATTTGGGGGTAGCCAATTTTGATCAGATGTTGCTGAATGCAAACGCAAGGAGCACCATCACTAGATGCATCACTCAGGGGCTCCATATCTGATGCTGCAAGAGTTTCATTATCAGATAAAGCAGAAAGGGTTTCACTCCCTGAATCTTGTGCAAGAATTTTGTAAAGCCTCTTCTGAATAGTGTGCTGCCATAGGGATTTTTTTTTTTTAGTAAACAGGAACAGTAAATCCCTCAACCAATTCCCACTTCCCCCTCCCAATTCCCACTTCATCCTCCCAATTACCACACCCCATTTAAAAAAAAAAAAAAAAAAAAGCTAGAAAACAAGTAAAAAAAAACAGGGAAGGATCCTGGACAAAGGGCGGTGATCAGGAACAGCAGGAAATGGTTAACAACTTAAAATTAAAGGAAAGGGTTAAACTGCAAATACAAAATAAAAAATTGTACTGATCAGGCTGATCACAGTAACAACACTGTGAAATGCTGTAAAAAGGTTAAAAAAAAATAATATATATATATATATATATATATATATATATATATATATATATATATATATATATATATATATAATTTTCATACAAAGAAAGCACTCAATGGACTTGTAAAGGTGCAATCCATAACTTTTATTACAAAGTTATCATAATGTTTCGGGTACCGGACCCTTTGTCAAATGATACAAAAAATATGCATAACATCCCAACCTTATATACCTACATAATACCTAAAGTGATTAAAACATAAGAGATACTTAGCCCCATAACTAAAAAATTTGCGAACTTTCTCTGCTCTGGGATATTCCCTATCATTTCAGCTTGACGCTGGGATAAGAAGACTACTGGCCAAGTTTGGTTTGATAGTGGAATATCCCACGAGCATTACAGAAATTGAATTGGTGTTAAAAAGATGAAACCTCTCACATATAATACTATTTTATAAACATGATTTGTTCCTTAAAATAAATTATTAGACAAATGCAATTAAATGTCAATACATACATGTCACGCCGCTCCTCTGTCTCCGGTTCCGGCCATCAATCCATTTTCATGGCCGTTGCCATGGACGCGGTCGGTTGCTTCATGCACACGATGATGGCAATGCTTGCCTGACTACTCTCCAGTTATTCCCTGTAGTACAGAGAAGGATTGCCCCTCTACTGTGAGTACTGTTACCTAATTTACTTATCTATTCTCTTGTTCTGGGATATTTCCTTATCCTTCCACTTGACGCCGGCATAAGAAGACTACTGGCCAAGTTTGGTCTGATAGGGAAATATCCCACGAGCGTTACATTATACGTGGGCCATGGACCCAAATAAGGTAGCTAGAGCAATCTCTCTTCAGGGACAGATGCTGGGAACCCACACCTCACACCTGCAAAGCCTGGATTTCAAATTGGAGACGATTACTACTATGCGCTCCTCACTTGTTGCAGAGAAGAATGCTGCGCCTGTTGTTGCAGCTAGTACCACAACCTCCTCCCCTGCCTGACAAGTTTGATGGCACTACCGACTGCAGGGGTTTTCTCAACCATTGCAGACTGCATTTCCGTAATGACCCTCATACCTTCCAGTCTCATCAGTTAAAGGTTACCTTTATTATTTCTTTGTTGAAAAACAAAGCCCTAGGCTGTATCTCTCCCCTCTTGGAACAGAGTGCTCAACTCTTGAACAATGCTGATACCTTCATTTCTGCATTATGTTCCGTATTTGGGACTTCTGGTCGCACTTCTGCTGCAGAGTACTTTCTCTTGGATCTCCTTCAGAGCTATAGATCTTTGCACAGTACGCCATCGAGTTTCGCACCTTATCACTTGAGACCAGTTGGGATAGCAGTGCTCTCAAGAGGCCTGCATGAACGCATCAAGGCTGAGCTACTCTGCATCAGTCTGGATACTTGCTTTCATGAAAGACAAGCTGAGAGAGAGAGAACTCGCAGGGTCCTTCCCTTTCGTCCTCCTGCCCGTCCAGCCAATAGACCACCCTCTACCCTTTCAGCACCTCTAGTTACCTCTGAAGAGGAACCTATGGATCTCTCTTCCCTCAAATCCTCAGAATCTGAAAGACAGATAAGAAGGAGATTAAGACTGTGCTTCTAATTGTGGTTCTAATATAAGAATTGTGATATACTGCCGGTAAATGCCAACCCTTAGATGATGAGTGGGGTACCTCTAAGCATGACCACTACTAATTCCCCTCACTATTCTTGGATCTTGGTACCTATTACCCTCACCTTTCTCCAGAACTCTGTCCACGCTCAGGCCTTTATTGCTTCAGGGGCAGCCAGAAATTTTTCTAGATCACCGTTTTATGATTCACGCAGGGTTGCCTCTTCTCCAGAAAAAACAATGTCTAAAAATAGCCACTCTGGATGGCACTCCCCTTGGATTAGGTTTAATCTATTTTGAATCAGCATTAACCATGACTGTCGGGATCCTACATTCTGAAAACTTGCAGTTTGATGTCATCCATTCTCCAGCACAACCAGTTATACTTGGTCTTCCTTGGCTACATAAACACAATCATCAATTCGACTAGACTGAGGGACAGTTGGCCTCCTGGGGTAAATCCTGCTTTCACTCCTGCCTGGCTAAGGTTACTCCGCTGCATCACATTCCTATTGCCAGGCTTCTGACTCCCTCTAATCTTCCCTCAGTATATGCAGAATTTATGGATGTCTTTGAAAAGAGAGCAGCTGACGTGCTGCCACCTCACCGTCCTTATGACTGCAAAATTGACCTCTTTCCTGGAGCTACACTTCCTAAAGGGAGGACTTATCCACTTTCCAAAGCTGAAACCAAGGCCATGGAGGAATACATCCAAGAGAACCTAGCTAAAGGTTTTATTCGTCCTTCCTCCTCTCCTACCAGGGCTGGCTTCTTTTTTGTCAGTTAAAAGTAGACATGTGCGATTCGATTTGGTCCGAATTGAAATTCTGACGAATTTGTCGAACTCGGAGATTCGGATCGATTCGAATTTCCGAATTGCGGTAGTGCCGAATCTACCGAATAAATCCGAATCGATTCGAATTTATTACAGTATACTAGTGTAATACACAGAACATCCCACTTAACACTGACCGAAATTCCTAATCGATTCGAACCGAATTTTTCAGGAATCCGAATGAATCCGAAACAAATTAATTCGATTTCTTCTGAATTCGAATCGATCCGAACCGAAATTTTTCGAAGCTGCACAAGTCTAGTAAAAATGATGGTGGTCTCAGACCCTGTATCGACTACAGAGCCCTAAACAACATCACAATCAAGAACCATTATCCTATTCCTTTGATCATTGATTTATATGATTTGCTCCAAAATGCTTGCTACTTTACTAAGTTGAATCTATGTGGGGCCTACAATCTTATTCGTATCATCCCAGGACATGAGTGGAAGACTGCCTTCAACATGAGATCAGGACATTACGAATACCTCGTAATGCCTTTTGGGTTATGCAATGCCCCTGCTGTCTTCCAAGCATTCCTCAATTATGTCTTCCGTGACCTTCTTAATCGCACTGTCATAGTCTATTTGAATGATATCCTTATATTCTCCTCCACCCTTGAGGAGCATCATGAGCATGTAAAACAGGTACTCCTTCACCTCAGAAACAATTCTCTAGTAGCCAAGCTGGATAAATGTGAGTTTGATCAAGTCCAGATCCAGTTCCTTGGATATGTCATCTCAAAGGAGGGTTTTGCCATGGATCCTAAAAAGCTAACCACAGTTCTGGAATGGCCTCAACCCACCTAATTAAAGGAACTACAGAGATTCTTGGGGTTTTCCAACTATTATCACAAGTTTATAAAGAACTTCTCCAAGATTGTGGCTCCACTCATTGAGCTGATCGAAACAGAGACTGTAAAAACTGGCCTCCAGTTGCTGTGGACACCTTCTCTCGACTAAAGATGGCTTTTTGTACTGCTCCTGTGCTACGTCATCCTGATCCTGATTTACAATTCACCTTAGAGGTTAATGCCTTTGAAATAGGAGCTGGTGCAGTCTTAACCCAAAGAGACCCTTCGACCCCCAAGTTGCATCCTTTGGCTTTTTTCTCTAAGCGGTTATCTCCTGCAGAGAGGAATTACGACGTGGGAAATCGTGAACTCCTAGCCATTAAGATGGCCCTTACTGAATGGCGTCACTGGCTAGAAGGTACTACCAACCCCATTCAGATTCTCATGGATCGCAAGAACCTGGCGTACTTAGAAACTGCTCATCGACTCAATCCTCAACAGGCCAGGTGGGCCTTATTCTTTTCCCGTTTCAACTTTATAGTCTCTTACCTTCCTGGGACCAGGAATAAAAAGGCTGATGCCCTTTCCCATCAGTTTCCTCAGTTTAACATGTTGGTATATACCAGGTTACAAAATTATTATTTATTATTATCTTAGCAGTTGCCAACCAATATAATATATATACGTAACAATTAAAATAATAATTAGTTACCTCTATAGACACCTTGAATTATATTTATGTAGAAACTAGATTATGAATCAATTATGCACGCTTATTCTGTTACAATATTCTATACAACAGATCATAAAAAAAATATATCTCCAAAATGAACCTTACTCACTATTAATCGCATTAAAATACCACAATAAAAATACCAGAATATGGACCGCTAACTTTTTTTTTTTTTATCTTTATTTTTTAGAATCCAATTTCGAAATACAGGGCAGAAGAAGAAACATTTTTATAAACATAATTTATAAAAAAAGAATACAAGCATATATTGTAGTATCTAGCTCAATAACAATCAAACATACATTGTAGGTTCTACCTCGATACCTTCAGAAAGAGCAATGTTTAGCTTATCATAAATAGATTTCTACCATGTCATTCATAACAAAAACTGGTTTTGGATATTTTCCTGTATAAACACACGTAATACCACAAAACTGACCCTTACCAAAAAAGGGGGGCAGTTTAACAATTATCGATAAACTAAATACAGTTAGTATACTCCAGTCTTATAGTATTTATAAATCTGAACCACATAATAGCAGTCTAAATACATAGATAATTCAATTTTGACAAAAACAATAACGAAAAACCTAATTTGGCTGCTGTGATCAGTACCTGTCATAACACTGATGGTTCAAATAATGTTTAGTACTTAATATTAATTTAAACAAAAAATAGCACTTTTGTGCAGGGGAGGAGGAAAGAAAGAGAAGAAAAAAAAAGAAAAAAAAGAAAAGAAAAATTGTGTCTCCCTCTCCGTCCAACCCTTCAGACACTTACTGTGGTGGTGGGCCTGGTAAGCTAACTACTTTACGTAGCCGACACTTTGATTATATATATTAATATGATTCTCTATAGCCAGAAATCCATGATGCTGGAAATTCGTCCAGCATCACCAATTCCACAAAACTATTGGAACTCAAAAAATGATATAATATTCATTTTTGTATATGAAGAGAATAGGTTTTAATTATAGGAAGCCATCCTATTAGGAACTTTTTAAATTTTTCCCCCCTGCTAGCTGTGTATGGAAAGATTCAAATATTATTTGTTCTTGTATTTCTCTAGTAAAAAGTGAGAAACTAGGGGCCGTCTTTCCTTTCCAGGACCTCAATATAATATGTCTAACCACTAGAATTATCGTATTAACTATATTGTTACATAATGGGTGGTTATTGCTTTGTGCTTTCAAAAAGAAAATATCCTCTGGCTCGAGTGAAATGTCTACACTATATATTTTATTGGTGGACCGCTAACTTAACAGTGCTTTGTTAAAAAATATAACAAGATACTTCACACAAATCTTACTAAATCTCAATAAATCTGAGATAACTTTCAGGGAAGTATAATTAAGCTATTTAGCCCACAAATGGTTTTATATAACTTCAATTAAGCCACCAGAAATTGTGTATTGTTAATGCAACAGCCAATGTATATGCCAATTAATCTGAGCTGAAATAACCTCTTATTTAGCCACAATATATATCACAGTAGGTACAAATACTTAAAGGGCCATGATACCCAAATGTTGAAACACTTGAAAGTGATGCAGCATAGCTGTAAAAAGCTGAATAGAAAATATCACCTGAACATCTGAAGATATTTTACCTCAAAAGTTCCTCAGTAGCCACATCCCATTGTAAAGGACTTCTAAGCAGCAAATCAGTATGTCTGTCCCGGGACAGGCAAAGGAGCGAGCTTCATGAACACTCATCTTATTTCCCTATTCAGTTTAAGGAAGTTTACAATGAAATCTCATGAGAGTTAAGTCAAATCTCATGAGATCACAGTAAAAGAGTCCATGACCTCAGCACTGTTGATGCTGATTGGCTGCTGTTCATTTCTTCATTTTGTTTATTTTTTTTTTACCTGCAGTTGGGCAGTAACTGAAGTATAACTTTTTACACAGAACTTACTCTGCTGAGCTGAGGAGATTGTGAGGTAAAATATCTTCCTTTTTTACATAGAGATGCTCAGGTGATATTTTCCGGTCAGCTTTTTACAGTTATACTGCATCAGTTTCAAGTGATTTAGCATATGAGTATTATGTCCCTTTAATACACACCAGAGAGATTTTTATTTTTTTATTTTAATTTTTAATACCAACAGCACAAATGACAAATCAAAGATGTTCACTTGCATCACGCAGGATGCCTCTAAAGAAAAAAAAAACGCAACATTGTCAGAAATGTCAGAATAATAACAACAAAAGGTATATACCATGACATCTAATTTGTAATATGTCTATAACCAATTTATATTTAGAGAATTAGAAATCAATTCTAGCTTTCATTTTTTCTTTAAAAGATATAAATCGTACTGTTGGAAGTTTTAGGGAGGGGAAAAAAAACCCTCCTTTTTTATAAAAGGAAAAGAGAAAAAAAAAAAAACATGAATCAGGGAATTGGGGAATTATCCCCCCCCCCCCCCGTGCAGGAGGCGCGCTCCCCCAATCAGGGTACACTGAAGAGATGTATTCTAAATACCCCAAGATTCAAATCTCATGGAGTTATCTGTCTGGAACCAGTTACCCATGCCGGAGGGAATAAATTGGCTATAACCATCTCCAAAAATGCAATGGTATTTAAAAAGGGAGAAAGAATACGTCTCTGAATGGGGAGTGGATAAGATCTAATTAACGGGAGCCAATCCAGGAGGAAGATCTTCACTCTACTTTCAGCTAAAAATTTTGTATGATAGGACTCAAATAAGATCTGAAATTGTATTTCTTTAAGAAAACAAGCAAAACTTGGAGCTACATGATCTTTCCAGCTTTTAACTATTAAATGTCTTACAGTCAGAATAATTGTGTTTAGTACTTTTATCAGTTTCTTAGGACGGAGATCAACATTGGTTAAAAAAATATCTCTTCTGCTACGAAATGACCCAGATCTTTATAATGCTTACTATACCAATACCAAACCTTCTGCCAAAATTGATAAATTTTGGGGCAAGCCCAAAACATATGGAGAATATCAGCCTTATTAAAAGAACAGCGGGGGCACCCAAAAACTTGAGTAGGGTAAAATCTAGACAGTTTATCTGGAGATTAATAAAAATTGTTAATTACCGGTAATTTTAAATGTGATTCCCTCCAGGTTACTGAGATCTGTAATTTTGCTAACTCAAGAAAACTTCGCTCTAACCTATTCTCCTCTAAAAGAGGAAAATACCTTCGCCAAGAATTAAGTAATTTATCTACACATAATTCACCCTGTTTAGCCAGAAGAATATTCGTAGATCAATGAAATTGAAGAACGTCCCAATGAAAATTGACGAATTATGTTCTTAATATCAACCCAGTCAAGAAGGGCTGTGATATCCCATTTCTGAGAGAAAACATAATGTTGCAGCTGAAAATACGCATATAAATTTGAACTAGGTAAATAAAACTTTTGGAACAAAGATTCCAAAGTGAGCATTTGATTAGAATCAAATATCTGATGAACAAAAACTAAACCTAGACCTGCCCAACGTCTAAAAACCATCTGATTAATGCCAGGTGAAAATTCCGGGTTGCCAATTATAGGAAGAAACTCCGAGAATAGCGGGAAGATTTTCAAAACCCCGCAAATTTTGTGCCAGGCTAGAATAACATTTTTAATAGAAATCAATTTAATTATATTGGAGGGTAATTTTTTAATAGGATAATGTAAGATCGCCTTTAATGAGATGGGGGTGATCAGAAATGATTCTAACTCTAAAAAAACAAACTTATTTAGGTCAGTGATCCAATCAAAGGCCAACTTGACTAGACAAGCCCAATTATATAATCATAGATCAGGTAAGGCCAATCCTGCCAAGGACCGTTTTTGCATTAATCTATTCAGCCCGATCCATGGCTTTTTATTGCCCCATATAAATTTAGATTGTCAGGACTGTAAATCCAAGATATCTCTATTAGACAACAATAGAGGAAGGTTTTGTAAGGGATATAGGATCCTTGGGAAAATAATTGTTTTTATTAAATTAACTCTAGCTGACATAGAAATTAAAAGAGAGGACCAATTTTCCAGGTCATTTTTAATTTTCTGCAAAATTGGAGGGAAATTTAGTTTGTACCACTTTGCAGGGTTTCTGTGTAAAATGATACCCAGGTATCGGAAGGACTCCACCACTTTAAAAGGATGATTTACCCACTTATGACCGTTTCTACGGAGCCAAAGGAGTTCACTCTTATCAAAGTTGTTTTCTTCTGTTAAGTGTGATCAGTCCACGGGTCATCATTACTTCTGGGATATTAACTGCTCCCCTACAGGAAGTGCAAGAGGATTCACCCAGCAGAGCTGCATATAGCTCCTCCCCTCTACGTCACTCCCGTCATTCTCTTGCACCCAGCAACTAGATAGGTCGTGTGAGAGGACTATGGTGATTATACTTAGTTTTATATCTTCAATCAAAAGTTTGTTATTTTAAAATAGCACCGGAGTGTGTTATTACCTCTCTGGCAGAGTTTGAGGAAGAATCTACCAGAGTTTTGCTATGATTTTAGCCGGAGTAGTTAAGATCATATTGCTGTTCTCGGCCATCTGAGGAGTGAGGTAAACTTCAGATCAGGGGACAGCGGGCAGATGAATCTGCATAGAGGTATGTAGCAGTTTTTATTTTCTGACAATGGAATTGATGAGAAAATCCTGCCATACCGATATAATGTCATGTATGTATACTTTACACTTCAGTATTCTGGGAGAATGGTACTTCACTAGAATTACACTGTAAGAAAGACATAAAGCTGTTTAATAACTAGAGATTATGTTTAACGTTTTTGCTGGAATGTAAAATCGTTTTCATTTGCTGAGGTACTGAGTGAATAAATGTTTGGGCACCATTTTTCCACTTGGCAGTTGCTTAAATCTGTTTTTTCTGTCAGTTTCTGTTCTCCCTCACTGCTGTGTGTGTGGGGGAGGGGCGCTTTTACTATGCTTCAAATATTTCAGTCAGCAACTCATTGTATTCCCTGCATGATCTGGTTCATCTCTACAGAGCTCAGGGGTCTTCAAAACTTATTTTGAGGGAGGTAATTTCTCTCAGCAGAGCTGTGAGAATTATAGTTTGACTGAAATAAAAACTTTTATTCTGTAATTTGTTTCCTGCTTTCAGAAATTGTTATCTTTGCTAATGGGATTAAACCTTTGCTAAAGTTGTGTTGTTTACAAGGATTGAGGCTATAACTGTTTCAATTTATTAATTTTTAACTGTCATAGATCTTCTGTGCTTCTTAAAGGCACAGTACGTTTTAATATTATTCTATTTGAATTGTATTTCCAAGTTGCAAGTTTATTTGCTAGTGTGTTAAACATGTCTGATTCAGAAGATGATACCTGTGTCATTTGTTGCAATGCCAAAGTGGAGCCCAATAGAAATTTATGTACTAACTGTATTGATGCTACTTTAAATAAAAATCAATCTGTACAAATTGAACAAATTTCACCAAACAACGAGGGGAGAGTTATGCCGACTAACTCGCCTCACGTGTCAGTACCTACATCTCCCGCTCAGAGGGAGGTGCGTGATATTGTAGCGCCGAGTACAGCTGGGCGGCCATTACAAATCACATTACAGGATATGGCTACTGTTATGACTGAAGTTTTGGCTAAATTACCAGAACTAAAAGGTAAGCGTGATCACTCTGGGGTGAGAACAGAGTGCGCTGATAATATTAGGGCCATGTCAGACACTGCGTCACAGGTGGCAGAACATGAGGGTGGAGAACTTCATTCTGTGGGTGACGGTTCTGATCCAAACAGACTGGATTCAGATATTTCAAATTTTAAATTTAAACTGGAAAACCTCCGTGTATTACTAGGGGAGGTGTTAGCGGCTCTGAATGATTGTAACACAGTTGCAATACCAGAGAAAATGTGTAGGTTGGATAAATATTTTGCGGTACCGACGAGTACTGAGGTTTTTCCTATACCTAAGAGACTTACTGAAATTGTTACTAAGGAGTGGGATAGACCCGGTGTGCCGTTCTCACCCCCTCCGATATTTAGAAAAATGTTTCCAATAGACGCCACCACAAGGGACTTATGGCAAACGGTCCCTAAGGTGGAGGGAGCAGTTTCTACTTTAGCTAAGCGTACCACTATCCCGGTGGAGGATAGCTGTGCTTTTTCAGATCCAATGGATAAAAAGTTAGAGGGTTACCTTAAGAAAATGTTTGTTCAACAAGGTTTTATATTGCAACCCCTTGCATGCATTGCGCCGATCACGGCTGCAGCGGCATTCTGGATTGAGTCTCTGGAAGAGAACATTGGTTCAGCTACTCTGGACGACATTACGGACAGGCTTAGAGTCCTTAAACTAGCTAATTCATTCATTTCGGAGGCCGTAGTACATCTTACTAAACTTCCTGGTCAGCTGATGTTACTTCTAAGTCTAAATTGCTTAATATACCTTTCAAAGGGCAGACCTTATTCGGGCCCGGGTTGAAAGAGATTATCGCTGACATTACAGGAGGTAAAGGCCATGCCCTGCCTCAGGACAAAGCCAAAGCCAAGACTAGACAGTCTAGTTTTCGTTCCTTTCGTAATTTCAAAGCAGGAGCAGCATCAACTTCCTCTGCACCAAAACAGGAAGGAGCTGTTGCTCGCTACAGACAAGGCTGGAAACCTAACCAGTCCTGGAACAAGGGCAAGCAGACTAGGAAACCTGCTGCTGCCCCCAAAACAGCATGAATTGAGGGCCCCCGATCCGGGATCGGATCTAGTGGGGGGCAGACTTTCTCTCTTCGCCCAGGCTTGGGCAAGAGATGTTCAGGATCCCTTGGCGCTAGAGATAATATCTCAGGGATACCTTCTGGACTTCAAATACTCTCCTCCAAGAGAGAGATTTCATCTGTCAAGATTGTCAACAATCCAGACAAAGAAAGAGGCTTTTCTACGCTGCGTACAAGAGCTCTTGTTAATGGGAGTAATCCATCCAGTTCCACGATCGGAACAGGGACAGGGGTTTTACTCAAATCTGTTTGTGGTTCCCAAAAAAGAGGGAACTTTCAGACCAATCCTGGACTTAAAGATCCTAAACAAATTCCTAAGAGTTCCATCGTTCAAGATGGAGACTATTCGGACAATTTTACCTATGATCCAAGAGGGTCAGTACATGACCACTGTAGATTTAAAAGATGCTTACCTGCACATACCGATTCACAAAGATCATTACCGGTACCTAAGGTTTGCCTTCCTAGACAGGCATTACCAGTTTGTGGCTCTTCCATTCGGATTGGCTACAGCGCCAAGAATCTTCACAAAGGTTCTGGGTGCTCTTCTGGTGGTACTAAGACCGCGGGGAATCTCAGTAGCTCCATACCTAGACGACATTCTGATACAAGCTTCAAGCTTTCAAACTGCCAAATCTCATACAGAGTTAGTGCTGGCATTTCTAAGGTCACATGGATGGAAGGTGAACGAAAAGAAAAGTTCACTCGTTCCACTCACAAGAGTTCCCTTCCTGGGGACTCTTATAGATTCTGTAGAAATGAAGATTTACCTGACAGAGGACAGGCTATCAAGACTTCAAAGTGCTTGCCGCACTCTTCATTCCATTCAACACCCGTCAGTGGCTCAATGTATGGAGGTAATCAGCTTAATGGTAGCGGCAATGGACATGGTACCCTTTGCACGCTTACACCTCAGACCACTGCAACTGTGCATGCTAGGTCAGTGGAATGGGGATTACTCAGACTTATCCCCTTCTCTGAATCTGGATCAAGAGACCAGAAATTCTCTTCTATGGTGGCTTTCTCGGCCACACCTGTCCAGGGGGATGCCATTCAGCAGACCAGACTGGACAATTGTAACAACAGACGCCAGCCTTCTAGGTTGGGGTGCCGTCTGGAATTCCCTGAAGGCTCAGGGACTATGGAGTCAGGAGGAGAGTCTCCTGCCAATAAACATTCTGGAATTGAGAGCAGTTCTCAATGCCCTCCTGGCTTGGCCCCAGTTGACAACTCGGGGGTTCATCAGGTTTCAGTCGGACAACATCACGACTGTAGCTTACATCAACCATCAGGGAGGGACAAGAAGCTCCCTAGCTATGATGGAAGTATCAAAGATAATTCGCTGGGCAGAGTCTCACTCTTGCCACCTGTCAGCAATCCACATCCCGGGAGTGGAGAACTGGGAGGCGGATTTCTTAAGTCTTCAGGCTTTTCATCCGGGGGAGTGGGAACTTCATCCGGAGGTCTTTGCCCAAATACTTCGACGTTGGGGCAAACCAGAGATAGATCTCATGGCGTCTCGACAGAACGCCAAGCTTCCTCGTTACGGGTCCAGATCCAGGGATCCAGGAGCAGTCCTGATAGATGCTCTGACAGCACCTTGGGACTTCAGGATGGCTTACGTGTTTCCACCCTTCCCGTTGCTTCCTCGATTGATAGCCAGAATCAAACAAGAGAGAGCATCAGTGATTCTAATAGCACCTGCGTGGCCACGCAGGACTTGGTATGCAGACCTGGTGGACATGTCATCCTGTCCGCCTTGGTCTCTACCTCTGAAACAGGACCTTCTGATACAGGGTCCCTTCAAACATCAAAATCTAACTTCTCTGAAGTTGACTGCTTGGAAATTGAACGCTTAATTTTATCAAGACGTGGGTTTTCTGAGTCAGTTATTAGTACCTTAATACAGACTAGGAAACCTGTTACCAGAAAGATTTACCATAAGATATGGCGTAAATACCTACATTGGTGTGAATCCAAAGGTTACTCTTGGAGTAAGGTTAGGATTCCTAGGATATTGTCTTTTCTACAAGAAGGTTTAGAAAAGGGTTTATCTGCTAGTTCATTAAAGGGACAGATCTCAGCTCTGTCCATTCTGTTACACAAACGTCTGTCAGAAGTTCCTGACGTCCAGGCTTTTTGTCAGGCTTTGGCCAGGATTAAGCCTGTGTTTAAAACTGTTGCTCCACCATGGAGTTTAAACCTTGTTCTTAATGTTTTACAGGGCGTTCCGTTTGAACCCCTTCATTCCATTGATATAAAGTTGTTATCTTGGAAAGTTCTATTTTTAATGGCTATTTCCTCGGCTCGAAGAGTCTCTGAATTATCAGCCTTACATTGTGATTCTCCTTATTTGATTTTTCATTCGGATAAGGTAGTCCTGCGTACTAAACCTGGGTTCTTACCTAAGGTAGTTACTAACAGGAATATCAATCAAGAGATTGTTGTTCCTTCTTTATGCCCAAATCCTTCTTCAAAGATGGAACGTCTACTGCACAACCTGGATGTAGTCTGGGCTCTAAAATTTTACTTGCAGGCAACTAAGGAATTCCGACAAACGTCTTCTCTGTTTGTCATTTACTCTGGGCAGAGGAGAGGTCAAAAAGCTTCCGCTACCTCTCTTTCTTTTTGGCTTCGTAGCATAATTCGTTTAGCTTATGAGACTGCTGGACAGCAGCCCCCTGAAAGAATTACAGCTCATTCTACTAGAGCTGTGGCTTCCACTTGGGCCTTCAAGAATGAGGCCTCTGTTGAACAGATTTGCAAGGCTGCAACTTGGTCTTCGCTTCATACTTTTTCCAAATTTTACAAATTTGACACCTTTGCTTCATCGGAGGCTATTTTTGGGAGAAAGGTTCTTCAGGCAGTGGTTCCTTCTGTATAAAGAGTCTGCCTATCCCTCCCGTCATCCGTGTACTTTTGCTTTGGTATTGGTATCCCAGAAGTAATGATGACCCGTGGACTGATCACACTTAACAGAAGAAAACATAATTTATGCTTACCTGATAAATTCCTTTCTTCTGTAGTGTGATCAGTCCACGGCCCGCCCTGTTTTTAAGGCAGGTAAATATTTTTTAATTTATACTCCAGTCACCACTTCACCCTTGGCTTTTCCTTTCTCGTTGGTCCTTGGTCGAATGACTGGGAGTGACGTAGAGGGGAGGAGCTATATGCAGCTCTGCTGGGTGAATCCTCTTGCACTTCCTGTAGGGGAGCAGTTAATATCCCAGAAGTAATGATGACCCGTGGACTGATCACACTACAGAAGAAAGGAATTTATCAGGTAAGCATAAATTATGTTTTTTTAACCTGAGAATGAAGAAAATAAATTAAATAATTGTAAAACTAATGGTATAGACTGTTACATTATCAAGGAAAATCAGAAGATCATCTGCATAGAGAAGAATTTTTAATCTGATAGAACCCAGCGGAATCCCGGGTAAACTCTTCCTCAGCAGAATAGCAAATGGCTCCAATGCTAAATTAAAGAGTAGCGGGGAGAGAGGGCATCCTTGTCTAGTCCCTCTTTTAAGTGAAATGTTTGGAGAAAGGCAGCCATTGATACATAATTACGAAATAGGATTATTATATAAATTTCGAATAAACTCCAAAAACTGATTGTTAAATCCAAATTTTTCCAATGCTGTAAATAGATAATTCCAATTAACTGCGTCAAAAGCTTTTTCTGCATCAACAGTAAGAATGGCTGCTTCACTAACCCTTTTAAATTCTTCACTGTTACAGTCTAAATTCCATGTATAATCCAAAAATGATGTAACTTTCCGAATATTTTTAAGGGAATTCCTATCTTTCATGAACCCAGTCTGGGCTGGGTGAATGACTTTGTCCAGCAGTTTTGCTAACCTGGATGACACAATAGCCGTCAATAATTTATAGTCTGCATTGAGCACTGAGATCGGTCTATAAGACCCTGGATCCTCTGGGTCCTTACCTTTCTTCAAAATCAATGATATACGTGCAGCGGAGAAATGGCTTGACATTATATTGCTAGAAGAGTAATAATAATTAAATAGATTAACTAATGGTACTTTGATTTCTTCTTTTAATATTTTATAAAACTCTACCAGAATATAATCTGGCCCTGGTGCTTTATTAATAGTAGCTGATTGAATGGCCTCTAAAACCTCTTCCTCTGAAATAGGACTATTTAGCCCCAACAAATCTTCCTCCGATATCCTTGGCAAATTGACCTTAGCCCAGAAATTCTTTGCGTTATCCGGGTTAATAGTTGATTCTGAGTAAAGATGTTGAAAAACCTCAAAGAATACTTTGTTAATATCCTCAGCATTAGTACATTTTCTATTATCGATTTTTAATGGCAGAAATAAGGTTTCTACACTTCCTAATCTTCACTAACCTAGCTAAAACTTTTGCAGAGTTCCCATAGACCCCCCTGAATTGATAGTTAGTTTTCAGTTCTTCCTGGGATCTTTGTTTTAAAAAAATGTCCCTTTCCCTTTTAAGCTTACAGTATCTATCCCAGTTATCCGTGGATTTATCAATATAGAACCTCCTAAGTGCATTCCTAACTTGGGCAGCTAATTGCGATTCCAGCGTCAAGGTTTTCTTTCTCCAACTACACAAATAGGATTTGATTTCCCCCCTCAACACCGCCTTAGCTGCCTCCAAAAAAAATCTCGGTTTTATTAAATTGACTTATATTAAAGGTAGTATAGTCCTTCCATTTCTGTTTCAACCAATTAGTAAATCTAGGACTATCGGACAAGAAGCGAGGAAAAAAGGAGGTAATTTTGATTCTTAGGGGAGGCCATGGCAGAAGTGTAAATGAGATTACGGCATGATCCGAAATTGCAATATCGTGAATATTCGATTCTGATCTGCACAATGCTAATGCTTTAGAAATCAAGAACAGATCAATTCTGTCCAATACTGGGCAAAGGGACATATTGAAATCCCCCTCCAATATTAAGTTACCAGCTGAAAAGGGAAACAATTTGCCCCTGATATAATCCCAGAACATCGGGGAAAATGAATTAGGGCCATATAGATTGCATAAAACAAAATTACAACCATTATTCTGAATTTGAAGGATAATAAATCTTCCCTCTGGATCAGTCTCCATTTTTATAATATTATAATTCAAATTTTTATGAAGCAAGATCACAACTCCAGATCTCCTTTTAACTGCCGGGGCGGCACAACATTCACCCACCCATTTACATTTCAATTTCCCAAGTTCAGATTCTTTAAGATGTGTTTCTTGCAACATCACTACATCGGGATTAAATTTAGCAAGATATTTAATAATTAATTTACGTTTTCTTGGAGATGTTATACCCCCTACGTTCCAAGAAAGTATATTAATCTTGGTCGACATCATATAGGTAATCTATATATATCCATCTATAATAACCTTTATTTCCTGCGACCCTGAGCAAGAGATGCCTCTGGCAAAGGGGGGAGGACAAGGAGAGGGAGAAAAAAATAAAAATTAAAAACACAAAGCTCAAGAAGAAAAATAAAACTTCCCATTCTAAATGCATATATCAAGTCATGCCACATTTTCAACGGAGAATATATTTCAACCAGTTTCCAGATATCAATTCTTTTTTTAAAACAATCAAAATAAAATATACAATAGAAAAATATGTAAGAAGCATTGCAAGCAGAAATGACCAAATACAAATTCTGTCACATACATTTTGGGCTCCATTTATCATTGTTTGGAGAAATCCGACTTTCAATTCTCCTATAAGTTCTCCGCAGCTCGCCCTCTGTGAGGCGCACCTGTGCGCCAATATTTATTAAAAAATGGGTCGTATTATACCGCTGTTTTCCAAAGTCGAGATGCGGCGTATTAATGATAAATCTCGACTATATTATTAGATATGCGCCTAATTTATAATTTCATCGTAAAAAAGCGCATATTTTTGGTCTTTTTCTTTTTTATTACTGTATTCTAATGTAACCATCTTTTTAATACAATGTTATATTAATTTGTTAAAAGATTTAGATTTGTAATTTGAATTAAACAAAGGTAGAGATTACAAGTCATTTGTTTTGGTTTATCCACTTTACACACCCCTTGGAAACCTTTTACTACTATTCCACTTTATTTTTCACACATGTCTTACATATTACAAAGTCATTTGTTTTTGTTTATCTACTTTACACACCCCATGCAGACCTTTTACTACTATTCCTTTTGATTTTAAACACGTCTTACATCTTTACAAACTAATTTATTTTGGTTTACCTACTTCACACACCCCCTGTAGACATTTCACTACTATTCAATTGAAATTTTTAAATGTCTTACATTGACCTCTAATCTTGTTACCCTTTCATTGATAAGATGTTTCAATTTATTAAAGACAGTAATTGGACGACAATTGTTTATATTTGTTAAATCATATATTCATTTATTCTCAACTAGTCCTAAAGCCCGTTCACACGGGCCGTGTGGTTTATTTTTATTTTTATATTCTCTCTCTCTCTGTGCCCTATCTCTCTCTCTCCCCTCTTTCTCCCCCCTGTCCCTCTCACTCTCTCCCCCCTGTCTCTCTCACTCTATCCCCCCTGTCTCTCTCACTCTCACTCCCCTGTCTCACTCTCACTCTCACTCCCCTGTCTCTCTCTCACTCCCCTGCCTCTCTCTCCTCCCCCCTGTCTCTCTCTCTCTCTCTCCCCTGTCTGTCTCTCTCTCTCTCCCCTCTCTCTCTCTCCCCCCCTGTCTCTCTCTCTCCCCCCCCTGTCTCTCTCTCTCCCCCCCTGTCTCTCTCACCCTCTCCCCTGTCTCCCTCTCCCCTGTCTCTCTCACCCTCTCCCCTGTCTCCCTCTCCCCTGTCTCTCTCACCCTCTCCCCTGTCTCCCTCTCCCCTGTCTCTCTCTCCCTCTCCCCTGTCTCCCTCTCCCCTGTCTCTCTCACCCTCTCCCCTGTCTCCCTCTCCCCTGTCTCCCTCTCCCCTGTCTCCCTCTCCCCTGTCTCTCTCTCCCTCTCCCCTGTCTCTCTCTCCCTCTCCCTTGTCCCCCTGTCTCCCTCTCCCCTGTCTCCCTCTCCCCTGTCTCCCTCTCCCCTCTCTCCCTCTCCCCTCTCTCCCTCTCCCCTCTCTCCCTCTCCCCTGTCTCCCTCTCCCCTGTCTCCCTCTCCCCTGTCTCCCTCTCCCCTCTCTCCCTCTCCCCTCTCTCCCTCTCCCCTGTCTCCCTCTCCCCTGTCTCCCTCTCCCCTGTCTCCCTCTCCCCTGTCTCCCTCTCCCCTGTCTCCCTCTCCCCTGTCTCCCTCTCTCCCTGTCTCCCTCTCCCCTGTCTCCCTCTCCCCTGTCTCCCTCTCCCCTGTCTCCCTCTCCCCTGTCTCCCTCTCTCCCTCTCCCCTGTCTCCATCTCCCCTGTCTCCCTCTCCCCTGTCTCCCTCTCCCCTGTCTCCCTCTCCCCTGTCTCTCTCACCCTCTCCCCTGTCTTCCTCTCCCCTGTCTCTCTCTCCGTCTCCCCTGTCTCCCTCTCCCATGTCTCCCTCTCCCCTGTCTCTCTCTCCCCTCTCACCCTCTCCCCTGTCTCCCTCTCCCCTGTCTCCCTCTCCCCTGTCTCCCTCTCCCCTGTCTCCCTCTCTCCCTCTCCCCTGTCTCCCTCTCCCCTGTCTCCCTCTCCCCTGTCTCCCTCTCCCCCTCTCCCCCTCTCCCCTCTCTCCCTCTCCCCTCTCTCCCTCTCTCCCTCTCCCCTGTCTCCCTCTCCCCTGTCTCCCTCTCCCCTGTCTCTCTCACCCTCTCCCCTGTCTCCCTCTCCCCTGTCTCTCTCTCCCTCTCCCCTGTCTCCCTCTCCCCTGTCTCCCTCTCTCCCTCTCCCCTGTCTCTGATCAGCTGCTTTCAACGGCTATTTGCTAAGTGGGTTGTCAACGGCTAGTGCGAGGGTGTGATAGGCGGCTAGGCTAGTTGCGTGCGCGTGGGCTCGCGTGCGCGTGCGCATTGTGTGATAGGCTAGTAGGCTAAGTGGGTTGTCAACGGCTAGTGCGAGGGTGTGATAGGCGGCTAGGGTTCGCGTGCGCGTGCGCGTGCTCAAATCAGTTTTGTGAGTGTGCGTGCGCAGCAAGGGGGGTCAAAGTGCTAACAAACATGCTAAGTGGGTGGGAGAGTGGGCGCGTGCGAAGTATCAACAGCTGGCCAAGGGTGCGCGTGCGATCAGCGGCAAGAGTTTGTCTGAACTGCGCATGACGGCTTCAGACAAACTCTTGTCTTTTATAATATAGGATATAAAATAAATAAAAAAAATGTTAATAGCACATTCATAAATGTTTTAATAATACATAAATACAAAAGTTCCATCTTTTCATATTGCAGCCTCATTTTTCTGACAGCTGAGTAACTGCTGATCAGTCTAGTTTCAGCTTTAAGCAGGACTTCTAGGAGCTCTTTTTTACTGATTAAAATTTTATCATCATCAGGAACTATAAAAAAAAAAATATATATATATATTTATATATTAATTAACTAATTTCATTCTTTTGAATTGCATTGCTAGAAAGAAAGAGTAAAAACATATCTCTCACTAGAATTAGCAACAGCATTAACATAGATTCTAAAATGCTCGCTCACTTACCCCAGTCATAATATTGAGGTGAATGAGACTCCTCATCTTGCACCTCTAAGTTTGTTACAGTTTTTGGATTTACTGTCAATACATTTTTTTTTATTGAACTTATTGATTGTGTAACTATTGAATTTCTCTATCTTACACTCTTTTTTCTCTCTCTATCTCTATCTCTCTCTCTCTCTGTATGTTTCTCAATATCTCTCTATAATCTTATATTTCAATTTATAAAATTCAATTATTTCTCTTTCTATATTTATATATCTCTCTCTATCTATCTATCTATCTATCTATCTATCTATCTATCTATCTATCTATCTATCTATCTATATATATATATATATATATACAACACTATTTATATATATATATATATATATACCAATATATAAATGTGTGTGTGTGTGTGTATATATATGAACACATATACACATTAAACGATTTTTGTGTATAAAAAAATATAAATACACATATTAATACAATTGATATATATATACATATTGATTATTATAAATATATAAATATATATACATTTTTTTAAAATATATGTGTATATATATATATATATATATATATATATATATATATATATTAGTTAGCTACAATAAAAAATAAAAAAGTTTCACCTGATGTTCCTGGATGAACCTCCTCTTCATCATGGCCCCCCTCATCCACTTGGTCCAAATCTTCTTCATCTTCATGACTAAGATTATTATCCTCCAGTTCAGCCTCATTGCACTCTTGAAGATTAGAATAATCGTTTGTAGGCTCTTCATGTAATAAAATTATTTTATAAAAATTTATATTGAATATCAAATATATAATTAAAAAGACTGGAACTTAGAATATTTTTTATAAATTACCTGGAATTTTTTCAATTTCTTCTTCTTCTGGCTCATCCATCATAATATTATTTGCACTGCTATTATCTATTGCTTTATTAAAATGTAAAAATATAAATTTAAATTAATAGGTTGCTTATAATGTTTTATTTTTTCAAAATTAAAATTAATTCTTTTATACCTGTTTTTTTTTTCCTGTCTTGAGTCCCATCATTGTCCATAAAAACTGTGGGCAATGGATCTGATTCCCCGCCAGAACTAGATGTTGTATCAATGGGGCAAAGGTACCTGGGCGCTCTTCTTCTTTTGACTAATAAAAAATAGAAAATCATACATTTTACAAAATGTATTATAAAAAATGCATTCACTCAAATACTTGTCTGAAAATCCAAGAAAAACTTGATTCAATCAAACATTATCTTCTTACAAGGCTAATCTTTTAATCCTATTATTGTCTCACTTTTTGATATTATTTAGACTATTCCAAATGAAATGGATACTTTTGGAAAAGTGAAGATAACAAAATTTTAACTCTGAGATAATTAATATAGATTGTGATGTAATACATTTATATAATACAATAGTGAAGACTAAAATACCCACTTTAATCTTGATAAAGCACCAATAACATTGCTAATTACAATATTTAAATATCAAAAAATATTTAATCATGTGTACAAGTATTCTATTATTAAACTACATTACTATGTATAATGCTTACATTTTTTAAGATAACTCTTTATCAAAGTGCGCATTTTCGATTGCCTCCGGTACAAATCGTTGTATCTTTTTAGACATTGTTTTCTTGTTCTTTTTTGCCCAGATACTCTCCTCACTCTTTGCACCATCTCACATAGAATTCGGTTTCTTGTGTCCTGCTCCAAAGTGAAAATCCCTTTTCTTTTTTGGGGAAAATATTAATCCATAGTATATGAAATAATTAATAATTCTCCAATCTCGAACTTCTTGGATCGTGGTATTTTCAAAATATTCTTCAAACTCTACTCACTCACGGGACTAATTTTGTTTATAAAATGCGCAATTTTGTAAACCTAACGCCTATTTTTATATATAGCAATAAATTGATTACATATTTTTGGAAATAGGATCACAATCCTGTTTTTTTTTTTTTTTTATAATTTTTTTTTTATTGAGGGACCAACAGATACAAAAGCAAAATTCTGTTTGCTCAATATAACATAAATCAGGAGTTGATACAAAGATGTGCAGTAACATGCATTACATTGTACATAACAAATCAGGTTAACAACGAAGTTGAAAAGTATAGTACATACATAACGGTTGGAGAGCAAACATCAACTTCCCCCCTTTTTTCACCTCAGGAATGGCTGCGGCCACTTTTGGACCCCAATGCTCTTTAAGTATCAATCAGAGGGTTTTTGAGAGAGATAGACCACTTTTGGGCCTATACTGAACATAGACCTTCGCACAACTGCCAGGACCCTGGGTAGGTCCAGAAAACTGGAATAAAGATGAAGGTGTACACAACGATTAAGGAGATAAGGATTAATAACATTTGATGTGTAGATAGCTCGCACACTGCTAGAGAAACATCAAAATGGGAGGCACAAGAACCGTGGGCAGTACATTAGGGCTCAAGACTAATAGTACTGTTATATCTGCTGAAGGGGCAGCAAAGCAGTAATCATGGGGCCTGTAGTAATTTTTAAGTTGCAGGCTTTCAATACATTTTGTTGACATCTAAATCTATTATCGCCAGTTACAATCTCTGCTACCCTAACGGTTGCTTGTGCTTACATGAAGGTAGTTATATTACAATCGTGCGAACAGACTGGACTGTGAACATTCAAGCACATACAAGGAGGTACAGTAGGTCCTGCCATGTTATGGTCCGGAGAGCCTTCTTACACTGATATGTGGACAAACTACAATGATGGCTCTACGGGAAGGACAAAAGCTACAAAACTCTGCCAGCAAATTAAGTGTGCAGGATAAATAGTTTTATCCCTAACTCCATAGTGGGGGTGGGGGGGGAAGGAAGAGGGGGAGGAGAAGGAGGGGGGGGCGAGTGAAAACTAATAATAATGTCCTCTTTATTGGACCTAGTACCCAGTCAAACCTATGTTTTCTGCATATGCCCTCATTAACAAGTAACATACAACCTATGTATATTAGTGGTGAGAGTAAAAAATTGTCTAAACAACATTACAGATACACCTATCCTGGATGGGGTTAACATGAACTATGAAGATGCTCCATACCTGTCAGTGGTACTATGTTTTACACAAAGCTCTACAATTCAATATCACTACATTTGACCAGTAATGCAATAGGGTATATAAACACTTACACAAATACATTGTTCACTTTTAAATGGCTGAGTGTCGCATAGTGTAAAATTATTCCTAAGAAAGCACCCTGAGGGTCCATACTGCTATGACAGTGCCTCACTGATAGAAAAAATACATGATACTTAGCCTAAAAGGTGTCTAGGAATATTTTAAGTATCATAAACCTTTATATATTTTCATTAGTACCCTTGGAGAGAAACTTGTATATCAAAGACATTTTCACTAAGCCAGTTATTGGTTAATGATTATTTACTCTTGTGATCCCCAGAGTGCTTTACCCCTAAACTGTCTCACTTTTCGTCTTGTCTAGCAGACTTTGCACCCCTTCTACAGTGATATCTCTCTATTTTTGTTTGCAAGGTCTATGTTACAAATATATGGCTTGGTTAATAACAGGCCATGCGTTCTCATGAGTGCAACGACACCTTACGCCTTGTGGTCAGTGTGACAAGAGATAATGCCCACAGGGCACACTAGGCAATGCTCAGTTTGACTAACGCTGGATAAAACTATTTACATATAGCGGTTGTGTTTCTGTGTTTTAGGAAGGGGGAAGTAGTTGCCAGGTCTGCAATGTTACAGGAAAATTGTAATCCCAAGGGAAATTACAGAAGAAGTGGTTCCTTGTCCCGTTGGCTGAGGCAGAGGCTACAACGCTGAAGCAAACCCAGGGCTTCATAGGAAGATATATGTAACAGTCAGTGCCCCAGCACCAGTTTGTTGTACTAGTATAGTTACCAGGCATCAGTGTTAATAATCTCAATGTCCTGTAAGCTTAAATCCCCACCGACTAGTGAGCTAACTTGCATGGGATGGCAGGTCTAGGGTAAGGACCATGCGGTGAGCAGGACTGTGGGTTTGTCAAGTAGCAAGGGAGTATGTCAGGAGATATATAGAAGCCCGAGGCACTCCTCAGATGGGTATCCGGCAAAGTGCCTTCATTAATACTCTGTAGTAAGGAGGGAACCTCTGGGTAGGGGGCACAGAGCAGTATCATCTCACGCAGTGTCAATAATATCGCTCAGCCATACACAGTTCTAGCTTGTAGAGGCGGCTTACCCCACTTGCATGCGAGCAAACCCGTCAACATTCAAACGGGACCAGACAGACCGGGTGACCTCAGGAGGGCACTGGCTCTCAGACCGGAGCATCCGGAGACTTTTGCATTGCTCCCAGCAGGGCACATACAGGCCTTTTGAGTCTGCAAAGGGGGAGCGGAATCCCTCTCCTGGGTCCGCCCCCAACGGCATCAGTAATGGAGTACCCGGCCAGGGATCTGTAGGTGACGCGCTATCTTGTGGCTCCAGTACCGTTCTGTGATCCACAACAGGAGTAGCGCTTCTTAGACGTGCTGCTTGAATTTTGACCGTAAAAGCGTCAAGCCTGTCACAGAGTTTCCTCCCATGTTCTTCCAACAGGCCTTTAATACTGGCATATAGGTCTTGGGCTTCCATGTCGGTAGCAGCACACTCGTCTCCATGATGGCGGGTCAGCGTGTGGCGGGGAGCTGCACTTCAGATCTTCATCTCAAAAATACTTAATTAGCCACTGAGTCTTTATCCACATGTCTCAGGGATCTTCCAATGTTATTGCCCCTCAGGAACTAGTAAATTGGAGGGAATATAACTATTCTACATTCCATGTTATGAAGTTTTAGTAGGAGCTCCAGCTCAGTGCGTCTTGCATCTTTGGCGGTTAGCTCCGCCCCCCACAATCCTGTTTTTAATATACATGACATGTGTTTTTTTATACATTATAATTAGATTGAAACATTGTATAGAACTGCGCAACAACAGCACTATTTTTTTGGCAACAGTAAGAAATGTTAAATGTAACCGTTGATAAGGTGAAATAAAAATAAACATTATATCACAATGTAATGATTTTGAAAATAAACATTGTTATTCATAACCCGATTTTCTTTATTTACATGTTACATTTTTACATCTAAAAAAAATTGCAATAAAAAGAATCCATTGGAAATCCATGTATTCCATATGAAATAGAAACTGCGACATAGGTCTTTCTAGAACATAATTATACAGTATACGCCCCTTTTCATCAACTACATAGATACTTGTTTTGAAAACGTAATAAAAAGAAAACTGTATCAAAACTTTAGTTATTTTTTGCGCTCTTTAGTATCTCATTTTTACAATGGCATCTGCCCAAACTGGAAAGACCAAAAGCGGGAGAAGTATAATGTTTACTCATCGGCAAAATTGTATTTTGGTAGAATCGGTTATCGAACACTACAATGAAATTATTGGGTACCAATCCAGAACTGTAAACCCACAGAGAAAGAGATCAATTTGGACACAAATCAGTAGATCTGTTTCAGCTGATGGAAGTTTTCCAATGGATGTAAGGGCCTGTCAGAAGAGGGTAACTGAAAAAACTTTAAGAAATAGGTTTGCAGAGAAAAGCAATCTTCCAAAGGAACCGGTGGAGGCCCCGGATATAGGGCAGAATTAACGGACTTTGAGCAGATGCTTTATGCAAGGATGAGTGATGCCGTTGTGGTTGGCCTGGATGTTCCAGCAGACACTATGGATTTTAGAGATAAGTTAAAGGTACATGAAACCTAGATTTTTTTGTTCAGGATTTAGAATGAGAATTAAATTTTATACATCTTGCTTATTGAATTCTATTATGTAATTTGTTTTATTCAATTGATTCAATTGATATTCCTTGATGGAAAGTATATCTAGATATGCTCACTATCTGATGTTTTTTTGATGCACAAGCTTTGTGTGATTGGCTCATGTGCATAGTTTAATTTTTTCTTAAGGATATGTAGAAAATGAAGCCAGGAACAATAATAGAAGAAATTGGTTCGGTTTTTTAAATTTATATTCTCTATCTAAATTCTGAAATAGAATTTTTGGTTTTGTAGGACTATGATAACATTGTTAGATTTTGGATGTTTTTTTTATCTATAATTATGCCATTTTAATACATGTATATTTATATTATTAGAGCAAGAAGATGAGGGACGTGAGGAAGAGGAGATAGATGCACAGGAGGATCAACCTTTTGAAAATGAATATACCTCTCAAGAGCAACAACCATCCACCTCCACAGTACAAAGAGAAGAAGGGGCGAGTAAGTGATTTTATAAAAACAAACAATAGTTATTATATATTTTAATGAAATATGTATGCAATTAGTTTACATGCCGAGAGCAGTGATGATAAATTGTTGGGTAATGTATATTTTGATTTTATTATCTATGCAGTTAATATTCTAATGTTGTTTGTATTTTGTTGTAGGTGTTCGTGCATTACTACACACCATGCAGGACAGTTCTATATTATTATTCGAGGGTAGGTTATCTTATAATTGTCATGTTTATTTTTGTTTTAATAATACATATTTTCCATGTAATACACAGAAGATCATGTTGAAATCAATTTGGAACCTCTGGTTGAGGATTCTGTATGTCCAGAAGATGAGGATGAGACTCAGATTGAGGGACACACACCAGAGGGACCAACCCGACCTAATTTATAAACTCCACAGAATATCATGGTCAATGAATCTGAGGAAGATGAAAGACCAGAACAATTGAGAAACCAAGAAGATGTAACAGGCAGGGGAAATGAAATACAAAACCTCACAGACATGGCTTTGGGATTCAGGAATGAGCAAAGTGCATTTTTTAAAGAAATGTTAAGATTGCAAGAAGAAAGAAATGCAATATTAAAAGCAGATGCAGAATTTAAGAGGGATTATTACAACAAAAAATTAGAAATTTTGAATAGAAGATTTTCTAATCAATAATTACTTATTAATATTTTTTGTTTTGGCACTTTATTGTTGAAATTAAATGTTCAAAGTTTTTCATGTTGAAAAGTTGAGCACTCATATTTTTGTAATGGGAGCCGGAGTATGAGGTTGCTAGGATCCTGGACTCCAGAATTAAACGCAGGCAGCTCCAATACCTCGTTCCCTGGAAGGGTTACTCTGTGCCTGTGATGTGCATGCCCCTTGGTTTCCAGAAAATCATGCTGCTCATCTTTTGAAACCAAATCTGGTTCCCAGTGGGAACCTTTGAGTGGGGGGCTATGTCACGCCGCTCCTCTGTCTCTAGTTCCGGCCGCTGATCCGTTGTTAAGTCCGTTGCCATGGACGCGGTGGTTTCTTCAGACGCACAGTGATGACGTCATCACCACACGCCCTGTCTTTTCTGATGCCGGTCCGGATCTCACCTGTGCTCCCCTTGGCGCGAATTCTGCCTCCTATGTAAGTACCTCAGTTGCTCTCATCTTTGCCCAAGTATAGGTGTTACTGTGTTTACTCCTGGGTGCTTATATTTTGCTGACCGCTGTTGCCTAATTGTTACTGAACTCTGCCTGTCTGACTACTTTGTAGTTTAACCCCTGAACTGCTCAATTGCCTTACTGCTGCTGAACTCTGCTTGCCTCTGACCACTCTTCTGATTAACCCCTGAACTGCTGTTACTGTGGATTGCCTCTTTGTTGCCGAACTCAGCTTGCCTGACTACTTTCTAGTTATTCCCTGTAGTGCAGAGAAGGATTGCCCCTCTACTGTGAGTACTGTTACCTCATTCACTTATATAGTATTCACTTGTTCTGGTTTATTTCCTTATCCTTCTACTTGACGTCGGGATAAGAAGACTACTGGCCAAGTTTGGTCTGATAGGGAAATATCCCACGAGCATTACAATAAGTTTTTGTATGTTGAACCAAAAACGCTTTCATCAATATACACAATGTAAACACTACGAGGTGTGTAATATATATAAAAATGAATTTTATTGTATCAGTTTACAAACAAAAGTAGAACAACATGACAGAATATCATAGTCAGCGGTAGACTGACACGTTTTCACCCCATTGGCTATGGTATTCTGCCATGTTGTGCTAAATTTGTTTTTAAATTGGTACAAAAAATTTAATTTTTTAAATATATATTACACACCCCGTAGTGTCTGCTACATTGTGTGTATTGATGTCAGAGTAGTGCTCTGATCAACTGCAGTAACTGAGGAGGAGCCTCATTTTGAACAAAGGACTATTTTAGAGGAGCCTCATTTTGAACAAAGGACATTTTCCTGATCACATGAGCTGGTAGTATCCGTGAGCCACAGTGTGTGTATAACAAAAACTCTTTCATATTACTAGCATATTTATCATATTAAAAGTACAATGGAATATGCTTTGCATGGAGTGTATCCTCTTTGAATGGATTTTAGACCTGACTGCTACCTCAAAAATGGTCATTAAATTGTGCTGCCCCATTAGCTAAACAGAGTCTCTTGATAGAAAACAAGATTATTGTTGACCCCATTTTAATCTGAATTCGTTTGTTCTTATATATATATTTTTTTTATTGGGACATTTTTTTTCCCAAGGATTTTTATTTGAATACACCTTAGTTTAACAGTTAATATATATTAGAAATATGCATGTTCACTAGACGTGTGCATTCTGCTATTTTGGCAGAAAACCGCATTCGTCAATTTCCTGAGCCGGATTTCTTCTTATGAAAGTGCAACACACTAAGAGCTATGTAAATCCAGATCTCAGTGTGTTGCACTTTCACAAGAATAAATCCAGCTCTGAAAAAATTCCTGAATGCGGCTTGTGGTGACCATCTTCAGCATTCGTAACGGCCCGAAATAACTGAATGCACTAATATTCACTGTGTGCTGACATTCGCCATCAATTGCTATTATGTATAAATTCTTTATCATTTACAATGGAAAACACTTCCCATATCACCTTTATAATGAGGCAGCCCATTTTCTTTGAGAATTACTTTAGATAAGATACTGATTTGATAAATCACACCTCACATATTAAGGGCCAGGTTACAAGTGGAGCGGTATTTTGCACTTCCGCTAGAGCGCTAATTGCGCTAGAACTAAACTTTTTGCGCTCATCGGGTTGTGCTGGTTTTATGAGTTGAAAGTTAAAAGTTATTACTCTCACGCTAACCCGACAAGCACAAACTGCTTACTTCTATTAGACTGTCGCGCAAACAATAATCTATTCCCCAATAGAAGTCAATGGAGAAAAAAGAGGAAAAAAATCGAACACCTGATATGCGCACAAACATGATCGCATATTTTCATATGCCCTTACCTGATCGCATATTCTAATATGCACAAACCCGATATGAAAATATGAATATTGCATAAGTATGCTTTTAAATGTTTTCATCTACCTGATGGCAAAGGGCTCCAATGCCCTTATACAGGGAGTGCAGAATTATTAGGCAAATGAGTATTTTGACCACATCATCCTCTTTATGCATGTTGTCTTACTCCAAGCTGTATAGGCTCGAAAGCCTACTACCAATTAAGCATATTAGGTGATGTGCATCTCTGTAATGAGAAGGGGTGTGGTCTAATGACATCAACACCCTATATCAGGTGTGCATAATTATTAGGCAACTTCCTTTCCTTTGGCAAAATTGGTCAAAAGAAGGACTTGACAGGCTCAGGAAAGTCAAAAATAGTGAGATATCTTGAAGAGGGATGCAGCACTCTTAAAATTGCAAAGCTTCTGAAGCGTGATCATCGAACAATCAAGCGTTTCATTCAAAATAGTCAACAGGGTCGCAAGAAGCGTGTGGAAAAACCAAGGCGCAAAATAACTGCCCATGAACTGAGAAAAGTCAAGCGTGCAGCTGCCAAGATGCCACTTGCCACCAGTTTGGCCATATTTCAGAGCTGCAACATCACTGGAGTGCCCAAAAGCACAAGGTGTGCAATACTCAGAGACATGGCCAAGGTAAGAAAGGCTGAAAGACGACCACCACTGAACAAGACACACAAGCTGAAACGTCAAGACTGGGCCAAGAAATATCTCAAGACTGATTTTTCTAAGGTTTTATGGACTGATGAAATGAGAGTGAGTCTTGATGGGCCAGATGGATGGGCCCGTGGCTGGATTGGTAAAGGGCAGAGAGCTCCAGTCCGACTCAGACACCAGCAAGGTGGAGGTGGAGTACTGGTTTGGGCTGGTATCATCAAAGATGAGCTTGTGGGAAATTTTCGGGTTGAGGATGGAGTCAAGCTCAACTCCCAGTCCTACTGCCAGTTTCTGGAAGACACCTTCTTCAAGCAGTGGTACAGGAAGAAGTCTGCATCCTTCAAGAAAAACATGATTTTCATGCAGGACAATGCTCCATCACACGCGTCCAAGTACTCCACAGCGTGGCTGGCAAGAAAGGGTATAAAAGAAGAAAATCTAATGACATGGCCTCCTTGTTCACCTGATCTGAACCCCATTGAGAACCTGTGGTCCATCATCAAATGTGAGATTTACAAGGAGGGAAAACAGTACACCTCTCTGAACAGTGTCTGGGAGGCTGTGGTTGCTGCTGCACGCAATGTTGATGGTGAACAGATCAAAACACTGACAGAATCCATGGATGGCAGGCTTTTGAGTGTCCTTGCAAAGAAAGGTGGCTATATTGGTCACTGATTTGTTTTTGTTTTGTTTTTGAATGTCAGAAATGTATATTTGTGAATGTTGAGATGTTATATTGGTTTCACTGGTAAAAATAAATAATTGAAATGGGTATATATTTGTTTTTTGTTAAGTTGCCTAATAATTATGCACAGTAATAGTCACCTGCACACACAGATATCCCCCTAAAATAGCTATAACTAAAAACAAACTAAAAACTACTTCCAAAACTATTCAGCTTTGATATTAATGAGTTTTTTGAGTTCATTGAAAACATGGTTGTTGTTCAATAATAAAATTAATCCCTAAAAATACAACTTGCCTAATAATTCTGCACTCCCTGTATATATATATATATATATATATATATATATATATATATATATATATATATATATATATATATATATATATATATATATATATATATATATATATATATATATATATATATATATATATATATATATATATGTGTATACATATGTATTTATGTTTTTATATATTTATGTAAATACATATATACACATATAAATACATAAATACTTATGTACACATATATATAAACATATATATATATATATACACACACAAACATATATATATATATATATATATATATATATATATATATATATATATATATACACACATACACATACATATACATCTGTAGACATGTACATGTATGTATCTCTTTTTTTCTAACACCTGAGATCTCATATCTTTGAGCCCATATAACTTTTTTGTGCAATTTAAAAATATATATATATATATATTGTATTAGATAGTGTTAATATGAGTGTAACTGCACTTTTTAATGTATTTTTGATGTGGTTTGTGACACTTTTTTGACTCGCGTAACAGTTAACCACAGCTCTGAGATTGAGGTAATGATTCTAGTGTAAATTGCGATTGCGCTCTCACTCATGCGATTGAGCTCAACTTGTAATATGAGCGCAATTTAAAGAATCATGTCTTAAGAATATTGACTTCATTTATAATGATTTAATAATTCTTAGAAATTATGCTACAGCTAGTTATCTGGCAATGAACCACAGCTTTTTCTTAAAACCAAGGGATTATTTAAAGATTTTAAGTGTCATGTTTGTTTCAAGTATTAATTTAACACCCTATGCAAAAATTTACTGGGACAAGGCATGTCTTATTTCATTAGAGAATAATTTGTACCTTTAGCTTAGCTTTCATTGCCAGAACCTTGTATTAAGAGTGATGTAATAGAATGCACCACCTTTTTCTGCTTAAATTTGTTTTCAATGCCAGTGGAAAAGCTTGTATCACAGGCTAAGGTGTGTCCCACATAGGATTTAAGTGCCTTTCTTCAGGTACAGGTGGGTGCCTAGTAAAGTCATAGAAAACTCATAGGTTCCCCTAGGCACATTCCACTGGCATGGCTCAATAATTAATCGATTTCTGTGTAACTGTACATGTAAAGTAATGCCTGAATATTTAAAGAGACACTGAACCCAATTTTTTTCTTTCGTGATTCTGATAGAGCATGCAATTGTAAGCAACTTTTTAATTTACTCCTATTATCAATTTTTCTTCGTTCTCTTGCTATTTTTATGTGAAAAAGAAGGCATCTAAGCTAAGGATCCAGCCAATTTTTGGTTCAGTACCTGGACAACACTTGTTTATTGGTGAGTGAATTTATCCACCAATCAGCAAGAGCAACCTAGGTTGTTCACCAAAAATGGGCCAGCATCTAAGCTTACATTCTTACTTTTCAAATAAAGATACCAAGAGAATGAAGAAAATGTAATAAAAGTAGTAAATTAGAAAGTTGCTTAAAATTGCATGCTCTATCTGAATTACGCAAGAAAATTATTTGGGTTCAGTGTCCCTTTAAGCAAGTCTGGTCCAACCCTTATGTTTAAATAGTAATTGTAAACATTTGGGAATCCATAGTACACAAACCGATGCAACCAACTAACTCTTGCTGTTAGCTTCATAACTAATGTTATTTAATGCTTTCAGACTCTTAGATGTTAACATTTACAGCTTTCTTATGTGAAACCCATCACAGTAGTTGTATACATATAGACTTGTTAGAGCATGTTGTTTTGCTGTACTAGCCCTTGCAAAAGGGTAAAAAAAAAAAAAGGTTAAGTCTCACTTGGGAGTCACAAGCATTGCAGCTCCTACATGTGTAGCCTGCAATGACTTGTATCAGTCAGTGATGCTTCAGTTTGCTAATCAATCAATAGTAGGCAGTACTCACAATAATATTAGTTACAGAATATTGGGACCAACACCCCCATGCAAAACATAAATATTTTTTTACTTTAATATCTGACCTTTGTGTTTTTGCTGTATATGGGCCCAAAAGATTTTGAAAATGTTTCAAGCCTTTCCAGGCCCTTAAAAGGACATTAAACAATTTAAGATTGTAAAATAAAATGTTTCATTACAATAGGAAACAAAGCTTTGCTATATATTTTTATTTATTGTGTTGCTTTTCCTGTAATTTAATTCTTAACATCATAGGCCTGTTAAAAGTGAAAGTGCAGATTCCAGATTTAACACTGCAGTATCACACACAGCCATTGGTTGCACACTCTAGTGACCCATTTATACCCATTGCCTTATATATACTATAACTTTCTACTTATTTTTTCAATGTTTAAACAACCAATATAACTTCTGCATATTATGTATTCTCAAACTCATTTTTTTTTAAATACATCTAGCTAGCATATATTTAGGCCTAGATTACAGGTGAAGCGCAAACATATCAGTACTATTAAAGGGACACTGAACCCCAATTTTTTCTTTCGTGATTCAGATAGAGCATTAAATTTTAAGCAACTTTCTAATTTACTCCTATTATCAATTTTTATTTGTTCTCTTGCTATCTTTATTTGAAAAAGAAGTCATCTAGGCTTTTTTTTGGTTCAGACTCTGGACAGCACTTTTTTTTATTGGTGAATGAACCCAGGTTGTTCACCAAAAATGGGCCGGCATCTAAACTTACATTCTTGCATTTCAAATAAAGATACCAAGAGAATGAGGAAATTTTTTATAATAGGAGTAAATTAGAAAGTTGCTTAAAATTTCATGCATCTGAATCACGAAAGAAATTGCTTGAGCGCAATTAATATTGCTTCTATTTTTGTACTCCAAAGTCTAGTGTTTGAGCGATAGTCTAGGCAGGTGCGCTAACATCTGCATTTTGGGTAGCATGGGTGCGCTAAATCCCTCACAAGTTCTTCATGTTTACTTCAGGTCTTTAAAAGCTCTACATTTTACAATGGTATTTTTGGAATGCACAATACTTAATTCAACACTTGTAATACAAGTGCAATAATGAAGATGTGCATTATTTTTTGCGTGAGGTAGCTCAAAAGATATGACTGCAAGTTCTCACAAGGAAACCTGCAGTCACAATTTATCAAGCAACGGTCATCAGACCGCTGCTTCCCTACCTTCTTCTCCATCTCTTAGGTGGAGAATTTCAATCTCGTCTGACTGGGGAGATTGACAGCTCTTGCCCGGGCGTGATTGGCTGTGCACTGGCAGGGGGCGGGATTGCACGCAAGCGCAAAATAGCGCCAGAGGAAAGCTGGGGTGGACAGGGTCAAATATGTATGCCCCTCTCAGCCCTTGCTTGATAAATCGAGCCCTTAGTATTTAATGTCCTGAGAGAGGCTTGAAAGTTGAAACATTATCTTTAATCCACATGTTTTGGAGTCATATGCAGTAATGCAATAAAGGTCCAGTTAAAAAGTTGAAAAAGGCTGGAAAATTCTTTCTAGATGATTTAGTTTATAACGTTACCAACTTGATGGAAACCAGCAGGTGCAGTGTTTGAATATGGGTCCATTGGGCACAGATATGCACAATTCATTTGCACCCTGCTGTACATTTTGACTGTTATGAAACAGAAATAAGTAGAAGATGCTTCTCATATCTGAATGACTGATTGTCTGTTATTAAGGAAGCTCTCGCAGTGTTTTGTTAATGGTCCACACATTTTGTTGCTGGCAGTAGAGGAGAATATTTCATGTCCCGGTTAGTACAATAAATTATAAACAAAGTCATGCTTTATTTAGCACTAATAACAGTACCATGGAAAAAAAGTTATGTGCTGAGCAGACTTGCTCAATGCATCACTGATGGAAAACAAGTTTTATTGGTAATGATGATGTTTATAAAAACACTTTGCGTGTGTATGAGGTCTAGGAAGATATTTGTTATTGTTTGAACATTGCTTTTGCATTTTAGCTGATTTGCTAATACACCTTACTTATACTATGTAGGCATTGTAGGAGCTGACAGAAATGCAAAAGACTGGAACACCACGTTTTAATTTGGGTATAAGACTTTTTCTCTCAATGTCATCTGCAGAATATACGGTGTTGGGTAGGTTGTACTTTACCTGCAGACGTTAGGGTGTAGAGTAGGTTGTATTTTATATGCAGAAGTTAGGGTGTAGGGTAGGTTGAACTTTACCTGCAGATGTTAGGGTGTAGGGTAGGTTGTACTTTACCTGCACACGTTAGGGTGTAGGGTAGGTTGTACTTTACCAGCAGACGTTAGGGCGTAGGGTAGGTTGTACTTTATCTGCAGAAGTTAGGGTGTAGGGTAGGTTGTATTTTATCTGCAGAGGTTAGGGTGTAGGGTAGGTTGTACTTTATCTGCAGAAGTTAGGGTGTAGGGTAGGTTGTACTTTATCTGCAAAAGTTAGGGTGTAGGGTAGGTTGTATTTTATCTGCAGAGGTTAGGGTGTAGGGTAGGTTGTACTTTATCTGCAGAAGTTAGGGTGTAGGGTAGGTTGTATTTTATCTGCAGAAGTTACGGTGTAGGGTAGGTTGTACTTTATCTGCAAAAGTTAGGGTGTAGGGTAGGTTGTACTTTATCTGCAAAAGTTAGGGTGTAGGGTAGGTTGTATTTTATCTGCAGAGGTTAGGGTGTAGGGTAGGTTGTACTTTATCTGCAGAAGTTAGGGTGTAGGGTAGGTTGTATTTTATCTGCAGAAGTTACGGTGTAGGGTAGGTTGTACTTTATCTGCAGAAGTGAGGGTGTAGGGTAGGTTGTACTTTATCTGCAGAAGTGAGGGTGTAGGGTAGGTTGTACTTTATCTGCAGAAGTGAGGGTGTAGGGTAAGTTGTACTTTATCTGCAGAAGTTAGGGTGTAGGGTAGGTTGTACTTTATCTGCAGAGGTTAGGGTGTAGGGTAGGTTGTACTTTATCTGCAGAAGTTAGGGTGTAGGGTAGGTTGTATTTTATCTACAGAAGTTAGGGTGTAGGGTAGGTTGTACTTTATCTGCAGAAGTTAGGGTGTAGGGTAGGTTGTACTTTATCTGCAGAAGTGAGGGTGTAGGGTAGGTTGTACTTTATCTGCAGAAGTTAGAGTGTTATGTGGATTTTACTTTAGCTGCAGCATATAGTTTGTCAGTTATGTTTTACTTAGGTAGGTTGTACTTTATCTGCAGAAGTGAGGGTGTAGGGTAGGTTGTACTTTACCAGCAGACGTTAGGGCGTAGGGTAGGTTGTACTTTATCTGCAGAAGTTAGGGTGTAGGGTAGGTTGTATTTTATCTGCAGAGGTTAGGGTGTAGGGTAGGTTGTACTTTATCTGCAGAAGTTAGGGTGTAGGGTAGGTTGTACTTTATCTGCAAAAGTTAGGGTGTAGGGTAGGTTGTATTTTATCTGCAGAGGTTAGGGTGTAGGGTAGGTTGTACTTTATCTGCAGAAGTTAGGGTGTAGGGTAGGTTGTATTTTATCTGCAGAAGTTACGGTGTAGGGTAGGTTGTACTTTATCTGCAGAAGTGAGGGTGTAGGGTAGGTTGTACTTTATCTGCAGAAGTGAGGGTGTAGGGTAGGTTGTACTTTATCTGCAGAAGTGAGGGTGTAGGGTAGGTTGTACTTTATCTGCAGAAGTGAGGGTGTAGGGTAAGTTGTACTTTATCTGCAGAAGTTAGGGTGTAGGGTAGGTTGTACTTTATCTGCAGAGGTTAGGGTGTAGGGTAGGTTGTACTTTATCTGCAGAAGTTAGGGTGTAGGGTAGGTTGTATTTTATCTACAGAAGTTAGGGTGTAGGGTAGGTTGTACTTTATCTGCAGAAGTTAGGGTGTAGGGTAGGTTGTACTTTATCTGCAGAAGTGAGGGTGTAGGGTAGGTTGTACTTTATCTGCAGAAGTGAGGGTGTAGGGTAGGTTGTACTTTATCCGCAGAAGTGAGGGTGTAGGGTAGGTTGTACTTTATCTGCAGAAGTTAGAGTGTTATGTGGATTTTACTTTAGCTGCAGCATATAGTTTGTCAGTTATGTTTTACTTAGCTGTAGACTTGATAAAAATGGTTGGATTTTTCTTTATTAAAGCACATACCAGCAACTTTGAATAAGCACAATAAATTAAACAAAATGTTCTTAAAAAAATGATGATGAATGATAATTGAAGTGTCTAGAAATATGTTAGCTCACTTTGTAATAACAAAGCATGGTATACCAAATGCTTCGGCTTGTATTGAATTCTTGTTTGGTATAAAAGCATTTCATTCTCAACCTGCTTCTGATAGCAGTACTTGAGGCTTGAGGTTGATGTTTTTTCTGAAATTTAAAATCTCCTCTTCTTCTCTGATATAGGGATACATTTTGCATTTTCACATCCTAGCTAAAAAAAGAACCAATTCAAGCTAATTGATATGCTATGACATCTGAACAAAGGAACACTAAAGACAAAATTACATTTTCATGATTCAGATTGACCAGGCAATTAAGACCCCCCCAAAACGTTCCAATTATCTTCCATTATGTAAATGTACACAATCTTTTTTACATGTACACTTTCTGAGGTACCAACTCCTACTGAGCATGTGCAAGAGCTCATAGTATAAACATACAGTATATGTGTTTTTGATTGGCCGGTGGCTATCACACAATACAGGGGTAGTGAAAATTAAAGTAACTTTGAAATCTGTCAGAAAAAATCTACAACTCATTCAAACTAAGGGCCTGAGTCTATGAAGCTCTCTTGGCTTGTGAGATTTTCTAAGAAATCTCACCAGTAATATGAATTATATAAAAGCAGTTTTTATATTAAAAACTGTGGGCGAGATTACATATGTGGAGTAAGTTTCAGCATAACTGCTGAAACCTACGTCACCCATAAATTCACCTCGCACATCGGCTGAATCATATAAACCGATCTGCCAGATGCTATACTGACGTAAGTAGGAGAAACTGGTGAGGTTCAAAAATGTGTGGAACTACACATTTCTGGCATCGCCAGTAACATGCCAGTATTTTTCACGCGTAAGTTGTTAATAAAGAGTAATTTTATGTAAAGAAGGATTCCACACGTAAAATCGAAACCGAAGGAAAAAATAAACCGACACGTAAATATGCCATTCAAAATCCCTATATAAACCCCTGCGCAACCGCCAATTGGATTGTTCTTTGAGCTACAACACACGGCCCAGTAGCAGAGGATTTAGTCAGTGAAGAGAGAGAGGCGCAGTCAAAATAATTAGTTAGGTCGCATTGGTGGATTGAGGAGTATTTGAACACACACATATTTTTACATATTGCACACATTGCATACATACATATACACATACAGCACACTTTTATTTTCTAACACCTCACACATTTTTTTTATACAGTGTGTTAGGCTTGGTTGTGATTGTGTGTGACTGAACCTGCGTGAGAGTGACTGGGAGTGTGTGAGTGGTGTTAGGATGGCAGGGAGAGGAGGATAGGAGAGGACAGGAGGAGCAGTGGGCCACCTGACAGGGAGTAAGTGGAGTGGGGAGAGGGAGAGCCAGAAGGGATGATGGGAGAAGAGATGCCAGAGAGCCCCAGAAACCAGGCAGATCAAGGAGAGGGACATAGGGTGCACATGAGGAGGAAGCAAAGTGGCCATGGATGAGGAGAGGCTAAGATATCCCAACTTCTCCTTCAAGGAAAATGTTGCCCTAGTCCAGGCCATCATGGACAACTATGGTGACCTATTCAGCCAGTAGAAGAGCAAAGGCAGTGCCAAGAAAAGAAAGACTGCATGGCAGGAAGTGGAGGATGCTGTCAACAGCGTTGCCCAGCAGAGGAGGACCATAGATGGCCTTAAAAAGAGGTGGAATGACTGCTGCAAGAGGCGGATCAAGGAGAAGATGGGGCAAGAAGTAGTCCACCAGAGGGGAACAGGCGGTGGACCAACCCTGCCAGTGGAGTACAACACCGGTCAGGATATGATCCACAGGTCCCTGAGCACCACAGCAGTTTGTGGACTTCCAGGGGCTCGTGGCGCAGGGGTTGCAACCACTGAACAGAATACTATTTCACACACCTGTATTATATGTAATTGCAATACAACACCCTTCAATCTCACACATTCATGTACATGATAAGGAGCATGGGAGTTGGAGTACTACCAAAACCATCTACAATTTGACTGGACATTACTGCTACATAACACAATGTCATTCATGATTTGGTCTGGAATATTACAATACTAACATGTCTCAGAATAACACAGGCCACAAGCCACATAGAGAATAAGCCTTAAATGGACACTATAGCCATTCCAATACATTTAGTTTAATAAAGCAGGTTCTGTGCCTAGATCAAGCTAAAGTACATTGTGTGACTATAGTGTCACTTAAAGTACAAATTATATCATCATTGATATGTACACATAACTATTGTAGGAAACACATACCTGTATACTGATCCTATTTAAATTACTCATAGACCATCTCACAATGTGCACATGCATGTAATAGTGGTTGACATGTGAATCAGTATAGGCCCTAGCATCTATCAATGTAAATAGGATACCCACATGTACATATATCTGACTGTACTAATCATTCTCATCCTTAAACTCCTCCACAGAACCACCTCCTTGTAAGGTATTTTCCTGCCTGGTATGTCCCTTTAACACCTGCTCCATGAAGTCCCACAATTCCTATCTCACCTTGTCAATTATTCTCAGATGTGTAGCAAGTGAGCTGTGTATAATCTTGCTCCAGACATCGTTTTGACTGATAAAAGCCTAAGTAAGGAGTGTGAGCTTTCTAACTTGTTTGTACCATTCTACATCAGCTTGATCGTTTCACCAAGAATTACCTGCCAAGATATTTAATCAACCGGATTCAGCTTTTACTCTCTATGGTGCATGGACTATGTTTATCTAAGCCTGCTTCCACTGCATGGGAATCTAGTGCAGAGAATCTCTCAACATATAACATACCATTGCGGTCACAACCGCAATAAACTTTTACTCCGCAGCAAAACCGTTCCGTTTCCAGCTCCAGACTTTCTGCGCACCTGATTGGTGCTTGCCGACACACCTCCTGTGCAATGTCACGCTGACATCTGACAATCTCTCCCGGCTAGGCCTAAACCGAATCACGAGTAGTCGAATGGACACGCTCCTGATTGGAGCTCACAGCCACACCTCCAGGTACCTTTCTTAGCGTGTAATCACAGCAAGCACTGATTATAAAGCAGGACAATTTGTATGCAAAAACTTATATGCTGACAACTGTTTAATAAGACTAAGAAGATTACAGACTTATTTCACATATGCAAATCAGTTAGCTTGTTCATAAGCACTCGGATTAACTCTCTCTAAACAGTTCAGACTTTCTCTTGTTCTCCTCCAATTGTTCACCACTCTTACAGGACATTTCAAGTCTATCTCCTGTAACCAATTTGCAAGGAACCTTTTAAAGGGACACTTCCACATTAATTCAGTAGACGACATTGGGAAAATAAAAGGTGTATATCTGCAGTTGTGATCCAAAGTCACAAAAAAGCCATTCCTATATTTGCTGCATTATATAATAATTGACCGCTAAAATGGATCCAGCAGATCTACCAAACGTAGTTTACAGCTTGTCCCAGCGTGTTGATCAGTTAACACAGGGACTCAGAGATCTTAAAGCCCAAAACGATACTCTCAAGGTAATGGTTAGGGATAACACACCAGAGCCCCAGGTATCCCTTCCAGACCTTTTCACTGGAGACAGGGCAAGCTTCAGACGGTTTCGGAATGCTTGTATATTACTTTTTCAGATGAGACCTAAGACCTATTTCTCTGAAAGAATTAAAGTACTGACTGTCATTTCCTTCTTAAGAGGGGAACCCTGCAAATGGGCAGATGTTTTCTTTGAGAATGAAGATCCCATAGGATCTCTATCAGATTTTTTCTCACAGATGGGGACTCTATATGAGGACACTCATAAACAGCTTTCCGCTGAAACCAGCATGCGATCACTCAAACAGGGCCACCGCCCTGTAGAAGAATACCTAACAGAATTTAAGCTATACGCCAAGGACTCTGAGTGGAGTGATGTATCGCTTCGGAATCAATACAGACTGGGGTAAATGATTCCCTGAAGGACGAATTAGCCCACACTGATTTACCCAGGACACTGGAAGGGTTAATGGTGCTCTCTATACAAGTGGATAGACGTCTAAGAGAGAGACGTGCAGAAAGATCACACTCCGACACTCCACAAAAGTACTACCCAGCAACCAATAGACCCTCCAGTCCGAAGGACTCACCAGTACCTATGGACCTTGGCTTTATGAAGGGTTCCCTTCAGCCAGAAGAAAGGCTCCGAAGAAAAAGGGCGAACCTATGTATGTACTGTGCTTCCCCAGCACATACCGTTAGAGATTGTCCCATTCTGCAACGCCAGAAGAACAGTAAGTTCCTTTTCTCTAAGAATAACTGTTTCAACAATAGAGTCTTTAATTCAGCTTACTGTACCTTACCTCTGTCATTGCAGTGGGATCGACTAACCCTTCCGTACTGAGGCCATTGTGGATTCTGGGGTGTACTCCAATTTTCTGGATGCTGAATTATCAAAGAAAAATAAAATACCCTTGTGTGCAAAAGCAAATCCTGTGACTATAAGAGTCATTGATGGGTCGTTCATTAATACCGGTCCTATCACACACCATACCATCCCCTTAAAAACAACTGACACAGGACATGTAGAATAAATCACTTTTGACATATTACCCTCACCATTGTTCCCAGTTGTTTTAGGCCTCTCATGGCTACAGCTTCACCAACCAAACATACATTGGGGAACTTTGCAGATAAAATTTGATTCAGCATTTTGTCAGACGACCTGTCATCCTCACCAGAAAATATTACAGATATCAGAATTTACTTTACCCAAACATTACCAGGATTTCATCAATGTCTTTAGTAAAAAAAGAAGCAGAGACGTTACCACCCCACCAAATCTATGATTGCCCTATTGAACTACATCCTGGAGCCACGATTCCTTATGGGCACATTTACCTATTATCTCAGCCAGAACTCCAACATCTTAAAACATATCTGGATGAGAATCTGAGGAAAGGTTTTATCAGGCCATTGACCTCTCCAGCAGGAGCTGGCATCTTTTTTGTTAGGAACAAAGATCTTTCCTTGAGACCAATTATCGATTACCTGGAACTAAATAAACGTACGGTCAAGAACCGTTATCCTCTCCCATTGATACCAGAACTTGTGGAAAGGCTCAGTGACACAAATATTTACTCGAAATTCGATTTAAGAGGTGCATACAACCTGGTACGGATTCGTGAGGGGGTGAGTGGCTAACCACCTTCAGAACTTGTTACGGTCTGTACAAATACTTGGTGATGCCATTTGGGCTATGCAATGCCCCAGCCATGTTCCAACACTTCATAAACAACATCTTTAGAGATCTGTTGGACATGTGCATGGTCGTATACTTGGACAATAGCCTTATTTACTCTGATAATGAAGAGGATCACATAAAACATGTGCGCTGGGTTTTAGGACGACTAAGGACACACCAATTATACGCCAAGCCAGAGAAGTGCCTCTTCCATGTTACTCAGATATCCTTCCTCGGATATCATATCTCATCTGCTGGACTGAAGATGGAAGATGGTAAAGTAGAGGCGATACAAAACTGGCCCATACCCACTAACACTAAGGAAGTTCAACGCTTCCTGGGCTTTGCCAACGTCTATCGAAAATTTATCAAAGATTTTTCCACCATAGTAAAACTTCTTACTAAACTTACTGGTTCCCAGACACCTTTCAAATGGAATTCCCAGGCAGAGGAAGCATTCAACTCCTTGAAAACATCCTTCACCACAATTCCCTAATCCAGAGTTACAGTTTATATTAGAGGTTGATGCCTCCAACTTCACCATGGGAGCCATTCTCTCTCAAAAGAAGACCCCATCCGATCCTGTGCACCCTGTTGCCTTCTTTTCAAAATTGATGACACCTCCGGAACTGAACTACTCTATTGGAGACAAAGAACTTCTGGTCATCAGAAAAGCCTTTGAACACTGGCATCATCTACTTGAAGGTACTAAAATACCCATACTTATATATACGGATCATCGTAATTTAGAGTACCTGCAATGCAGTAAGACCCGCTCTGCACGCCAACTCCGATGGAGCTTGTATTTTACACGGTTTAACTTCCACATCACATATCGCCCAGGATCGAAGAATGGGAAAGCAGAATCTCTATCCAGGAGAGTTAATCTGACACCTATCGACACTCTACCAGGTTCTATACTCACACCTGAACATTTTTGTGCCATGGTAACACCTTATAAGTTTCTACATAAAACTCAAAAAGAAGACCTCACATTCCCCAAGGATAAATTGCAACAAAAGGATGACTTCCTTTATTATCCCCAAGACAAGATCTTCATAGTACCACCGACTCTTAGGAAAGAGATGTTATACAATCATCATGTCTCACCCCTTGCAGGACATCCAGGTATCAGAAGAACATTGGATTTATTAAAGAGGAATTAATGGTGGCCTAACATCGATAGATCTGTGGAAGAATACGTTAACACCTGTGAGACTTGTGCTATCCTAAAGCCCGAAAAGGCTCGACCATATGGTTACTTAAAACCTCTACACATATCTGACCGGCCTTGGCAGACCATAGGTATGGATTATATAGTTGATCTCCCACTATCCAACAACTGGTAGTTGATCTCCTGACGAAGATGGCGCACTTCATTCCATACCGAAAACTACCCACTTCATCAGAAACAGCTCAACTATTCTTACAAAACATAGTGAGGTTACACGGGCTACCTTCCATCATCATCACTGACAGAGGTTCCCAATTTACCTCCAAGTTTTGGAAAGCACTATGCAAGGTCCTTCATATCGATCAGAGGCACAGTACTGCTTTCCACCCACAGACAAATGGACAAACGGAAATGGTAAACCAATGGCTGGAACAGTACATCAGATGCTACTGTTCTTTCCACCAAGACCAATGGTGTGACAAAATATCAAGCACAGAATACGCATACAACAATACATTGAACGCTTCTACAAAAACAACCCCATTCTTTTCCAATTATGGGTATCATCCAACATTTCACCTCTTCCCTCATATGAATACTACTTCACCAAAAGTTGATGAGACAAGCAACAGCCTAGCTGAATCATTCAGTTTTCTCAAGGAAAACATCAAAGAAGCACAGATGAGACAGAAGAAGTATTACGATACCAAAAGAAGAAAACCACCTGCTTATTCCATGGGCGATAAGGTTTGGCTTTCTACTAAACATTTAAAGTTAAAAACACCCTGTAGGAAGTTCTCCCAACTTTACATAGGTCCCTTTCATATCACAAAGGTAGTGAATGAAAATGCTATTACCCTGGATCTCCTTCCTGAATATAAAATTCATCCGACATTCCATGTGTCACTACTGAAGCCCTATACAGTTACCAGAGTTCAAACAGCTGAATCGTTATTATCTCCTATAGCCATTGAAGAGGAGATTTATGAAATTAGTTCCATTCGGGATTCCAGACTCCTCAAGGGTAAACTCCAATATCTAATCTGCTGGAAAGGATACCGACCCAATGATGACTCCTGGGAACCTGCTAGCAACATTTCTGCTTCCAGATTGATTTCTGCGTTTCATCATGCTAATCCGGACAGACCCGGTCCTGGTGCTGCAGTGCAGCCCCTTTGACGGGGGAGACTGTAAGGTATTTTCCTGCCTGGTATGTCCCTTTTACACCTGCTCCATAAAGTCCCACAATTCCTATCTCACCTTGTCAATTATTCTCAGATTTGTAGCAAGTAAGCTGTGTGTAATCTTGCTCCAGACATCGTTTTGACTGATAAAAGCCTGAGTAAGGAGTTTGAGCTTTCTAACTTGTTTGTACCATTCTACATCAGCTTGATCGTTTCAACCAAGAATTTCCTGCCAAGATATTTAATCAACCGGATTCAGCTTTTACTCTCTATGGTGCATGGACTATGTTTATCTAAGCTTGCTTCCACTGCATGGGAATCTAGTGCAGGGAATCTCTCAACATATAACATACCAGTGTGGTCATTACCGCAATAAACTTTTACTCCGCAGCAAAACCGTTCCGTTTCCAGCTGCCGACTTTCTGCGCATCTGATTGGTGCTTGCCGACACACCTCCTGTGCAACGTCACGCTGACATCTGACAATCTCTCCCGGCTAGGCCTTAACTGGATCCCGAGTAGCCGAACAGAAACGCTCCTGATTGGAGCTCACAGCCACACCTCCAGGTACCTTTCTTAGCGTGTAATCACAGCAAGCACTGATTATTAAGCAGGACAATTTGTATGCAAAAACTTATATGCTGACAACTGTTTAATAAGACTAAGAAGATTACAGACTTATTTCACATATGCAAATCAGTTAGCTTGTTCATAAGCACTCGGATTAACTCTCTCTAAACAGTTCAGACTTTCTCTTGTTCTCCTCCAATTGTTCACCACTCTTACAGGACATTTCAAGTCTATCTCCTGTAACCAATTTGCAAGGAATCTTTTAAAGGGACACTTCCACATTAATTCAGTAGACGACATTGGGAAAATAAAAGGTGTATATCTGCAGTTGTGATCCAAAGTCACAAAAAGTCCATTCCTATATTTGCTGCATTACACTCCTGCACCACCTGTGACAAGGATACAAACAGCACCCTCAGTGCATTAGTCAATGCCTTCCGCAATGCCACAATCATCATTATCCAGGCAATTACAGGAACAGTGTGCTCCCAGGCAGGAGCATGGTTGGCTGGATTCAATGCAGGACCTGCAAGTGATGCCATCAACATTGCCATATGACCCGTGGCAACATTCATGGCCAGAGAAATATCCTCCCTTTGGTTTTGAGGGGGGGCCAACACAGGCACAAAGGGTCTAGGTATATTCCCCCCTACAATCGCAATCACAGTCTCAAGTCAGCCACAGCACTTATCCAAGGACACTGTCACAGGATGTGGCTATTGAAGAGCCTGGATGGTCACACACTTCTCCACAGTGGGAATTTGAAGCATCTGGGTGACCTCCACCATCGGCATCATTTGTACGAGCTCCACAATCTACTTCCTTAGGACGAGCTCCACCATCTGCTTCCTTGGGACTAGCTCCACCATCTGCTTTCTTGGGACGTGCTCCACCATCTGCTTCCTTGGGACGTGCTCCACCATCTGCTTCTTTGGGACGTGCTCCACCATCTGCTTCCTTGGGACAGGCTCCACCATCTGCTTCCTTGGGACAGGCTCCACCATCTGCAGCTTCAGCAGGAGTAACTACAGCAGCAGCTTCAGCAGAAACAACAACACTTCCATCAGCAGAAGCAGCAGCTATTCCACCTCCATCAGCAGAAGCAGCAGTTATTCCACTTCCATCAACAGAAGCAGCTCTATCAGCATCACCTGTTCTTCAACATCCTGGCCCTCAAACAACTGCCAGCCATGTTACTCAACAGTCTGGGCATGCAGTGTATTCTCCCCTGGATAGAGAATACATTATGATATGCTCCATAGGAGGAGCATCAGAAGCACAGAAAGGTTCCAAAGATGGAGCCTAGTGCTGCAGAGAGACATGGCAGCATTGTTAAGTGCAACAGTGCAAAATCAGTGACAGATGACAAGATTGCAGTTTGATATGCAGATGCAGCTGGACAATAGATTAAGAGAACTAAATCAACTTTTGGGTGTGTTGGTGGAACACTTTACACAACAGCAAGACACTGTTTCAAGCTTATCATCTGCCACCAGCACACCAGCAAAAACACCAGCATCTGCAGGAACATGGAGGACAAAGCTATCCACGACAGGCACCTCAGCTCCCTCATCCAAAAAGCAACTTAAAAAATAAAAATATTTCCAGTTCACCATAACCATTCTCCTTTGTTATTTACCATGTAAATGTCATACACATCCATGTGATGGGTATTAGAGTACACTAATATTTTAAAAACATGATTATATGACCTGTGTTGAAATGGCAATACACCACTGGTAATATTATCATCTTTATGAAATATTATTGTACTCTAAATTCACATCACATATGTGCGTATCAAGGGCACAGATTGTAATATTTACTTTGAAGATGTTAATCCATGTATCTCACATACAAAAGCAGTTTACACAGGGGGACATATAATACAGGTATATTTACAACATCAGGGAACATGGGGAAGAGGCATCTGTTTTCAATCTTGTGTGGCTGAACAAATGGAAATACTGTATTCTGTGTCACCTAAACATGAGTAAAACAATGGGACATATTCAGGAATTAGGGGGGTTAAGGGAAGGGTGGTGGGATGTAATAATTTAATTTACATGAAATTGAAGTATGCAGTATAGAATCCTGCAAAACATGAAATATACACATGCAATGGTAGGTGAGGTACAGTCAGACATCAAAACACATGTGACCTATATGGGTTATTGGGGTTAGGAACATGTATTTACAAGTGAGGTATTCCTGGATAACGTAATCCCTCACTTAATTCCCCCTAAGTGTCCCCCTGTCCACACCCTCAGGTACATGCACCACCTCATGTTGCTGCGGCTCAATGTCCCCCAAGAGATGTGTATCAGCAGAAATGTTGTGTTCAATACAACATGCATTCACAATGGTACACACTTTGTTGGGGTTATATTGTAAGTCTCCACCCATCATATCCAGACATCTGAATCTGGTTTTTAGTAGTCCAAAATTCCTTTCTATGACATTTCTTGTCCTAATGTGGGCCTCCTGGTACCTGAGATACCTGGGTACTGTCCCTTTAACAATAATTGATGCAAGGGAAAAACAACAAATATGGTCCAGCATACCTAGACCAGCAGCAGCAGAGACATCAGTAGCAGGGACTGGTGGTCCTTCCAGCACCCCTTGTGCCCCAAGACGGCGTCTAGACAAGCGCTGTGAGAAATGCAGGTCAAACAAGGTGGCTAATGAGGGTGTGCAGTCTGTCAGATGTTTTAAGGCTGCAGGTGAGAGGTTGTGTGGTTTGGGATTGGTTTAACACACTTGCAGAGGGCAGATACTGTTTTGAATAATTAAGTGGGCAAGAAATGTTTGACTGTTTGAGATTTGTGGCTGATATCTATGTATGTGATTGCGCATGCGTTAGGTGTTTGTTAGGCCTTCCAGGGAGTTATGCTGCTTCTTTACTGTGCGCAAGGATTGCTGTGCCTGCCTATGTGTAGCGAGATGAAATCAGAGTAAAATATCTTCATTCTGCACGAGTAAGTCCTTGCGCTGCATATGTGATATGGACTGGCGACCCCAGTTCTTTGTTAGTCTATGGGAGTAAAAACTGTGGGCGAAGTGTGAAATCTATGCGTGTAACTTGTCTGCTACGGCGAATATGTGATCGCTAGATCCGACTAAAAGTTAGCGACGCTGGGTTTTGCGCCCAACGCCATATATGTAATCTTGCCCAGTATGTCTTGCAAATGAGTGTTCCCTGCGTGTGTTGCCCGGGAGGTTGTGTTCTGCTGAGCTTCCACTAGGGACTCAGTATGACTGCTTATCCAGGAGAAGGTGCAGGAAGCTGGGGACGTGAAGCACAGAAAGACTGCTGGTTCAGTTTGGCCTCAGAAGAAGCAGTAAAGCCCTATGAAAATAAATATTTGCCTTGGATTGAGCAAGAACAAGCAAAAACAAAACAGCATGAATGATCAAGCAGCAAATAAAGCTGAATAAGAATTTAAAGTTGTTTAAAAAGAGTATCTCTGCTACAGACAGTAAACATCAAGGTCATTTAGGGCTTGAAAAAAGAAAGAAGACTTTAAAAGGACATTCCGGTCAAAATTGAAATGCACATAGATGATCTTTGAATAGAAACATATTTGCAATATACATGTATTGAGTCATTACCAGAGTACAAGCACCTTAGGCTCTCTGAAAAAGTGCTGGGTTAAAAATGCTGGTGCACGGTGCATACCTAAATAAACTTTTGAAACAGCTTTAGATTTTATCAGAAGCATTTTTGCTAATACATATTATGCATATTACAAAGATGTTTCTATTAGAAAATTAATCCTGCTCTAATGAATGGGAGGAAAACAACAACTTTGCAATCAGAGAGTGTTTGCAAACATAGAGACGGAGTGTGCTGATTCCCCACCCAGAGAAGTCAGCAGTAAAGACAATTTTGCTTGTGCGCAGGCCACAGATGTGGATTATGAAGAGGCAATGGATTTGAGTAATGGGGAAAAATTGCTGTAAGCAATTCTCAAAATGTAATGCAGCCTGGACGAAATACTAATTACACAGTGCAAGATAATCCTACAGCTTGCAGCAAACACAGCACAGTATTGCTGCATAAACAGAAGCTACAGATTTGTAACAGTCACTCTCACACAACTGCATGTATCAGTTGTGTGATTTTAACAGCCTAAAATTACAGCTTTGCAGGAGCTGAGGCTGGTCTAGGGTTGCCATATCAGCAATGTTTTCCTGTACACTTATGAGTTACACATGCTACAGGGTGTGCTGAGGGCAACATGCACTGTGCACCTGGACAGCGCACAAATAGTGACCCTGGAGACAGCAGTATTCATGTCCCTCCCTGCACACCCTGCAGCATGTGTAACTCAAGTGTCCAGGAAAACATGGCCAAGATGGCAACCCTAGGCTGGTCCCAAAAAGCCTGTAATTACACAATTGCATGGAGCTGCAGCAGACCCCAGTAAGGGCAAGATTACAAGTCGTGCGGCAAATCTAAATTTACCGTTAGCAAAAACACTGCTAGCGATATGGTTTTTGCGATTCTTGGGATCCGCTGATATTCCAAGTTGGAAAAAAAAGGTTTTTTTTTGCTAGTGGAAGCCCGAGAATCGCTTTTTGGCGTGCATGTGTTCTTCCATAGAAATCAATAGAGAAAAATAAGTTCAAAAACACTTAACACCCTACCATAAGCACCTAGTCCATGGGTGGGCAACTATCAGCCTTTCAGATGTTATGGACTACATCTCCCATGATGCTTTGCCAGCATTATGGCTGAAAGAGCATTATGGGAGATGTAGTCCATAACATCTGGAGGGCCGATAATTGCCCACCCCTGACCTAGTCTAATAACCCCTAATCTGCCATCCTCCCCAACGCAAACACTAAATAAAACTATTAACTCCTAAACCACCATCCCCCCACATTGCAAAGTACATAAACTATTAACCCCTAAACCGCCATCCCCCACATTGCAAACTATTTAAATAAATTATTAACCCATAAACCACCCCCCACATCACAAAGTACATAAATAAACTGCTAACCCCTAAACCACCATCCCCCCACACTGCAAAATAAACAAATTAATAACCCCTAAACCACCATCCCTCCCACATCGCAAACTAGCTAAATAAACTATTAACCCCTAAACCGCCACCCCATCACAAAGTAATAAACGATCAACTAAACCCCCTAACCTAACACCCCCTAGCTTAACCCCAATTAAAATAACCATAAATTAAATAAAAACTTACCTGTAAAATTTTATTAAAACCTAACCTTTCCCTAAAAAAAATCTAACATTACTTAATTACAAAAATAAAAAACCTAATATTACCACAAAAAAAATAGCCTTTAAAAAAAATAACATTTACACCAAAGAAAACAACTTACCATTACAAAAATAACAAACACAATTACAAAAAATAAAAAAAAATTCCTATTCTAATACCCCTCAAATATTCTTATTCAAATACCCCCCCAAAAAACCTATTCTACAAATAAACTACCAATAGCCCTTAGAAACCTCTAACACTACAACACCCCAAAATAAAATAAAAAACTAACTAAAAAAAACTAAACTACCCATTGCTCTGAAAAGGGCATTTGGATAAGGGCATTATGATCTTTTATTGCCCATACAAGTAAAAAAAACCCTGAAGATTGACTGCAAGTTTCCCCTTTTATATAGGGGTACCTTTGCATTCCTATTGGCTGATTTGATTCTTCAAATTCAAATCAGCCAATAGGATGAAAGGAAAAAACTTTTAGGGGTATTAGGATTAGGGCGGCACAGCAGTTATATTCCAAGAAATAATTTACTAAACATAGCTAATATGGGCGGCAATGCTGGCTATAGATAACACCCAGCATCGCCGCCCATAATGGCATATATTTACCGATCTCTTGGTATGTATAGTAAATGCCTCTCTGCAATGCTGCCTATTAGCAGCTATAAGCTTGCTTCCATTGAGTCGTAATTCCGTTTGCGTGCACTCGCAAACCGATAAATATGCTTTCGGAAGCAATATCATTTATCGACTGCTTCCAACGGCCTGTTATAACCCAATTTCGGCAACCGGACTCCAGCTGCCCAACATTTTCGTGTCCCATACAAAGTATAGGAAGCCGTTAATCTTTAAATTATACCCGGTTTCCAATGTCCGCACAAACCGTAAATACACTGTCGGAGGCTGCCAATACTGTCATGAGGTGCAGGACACAGCATAGAAGGTAATTTTACTGCAGAGCATCAAAGTATACAGCTTGCACAACACATCTAACTTAGTAAGTGCGACATAGACAATAGCGACCCCAAGCTCCGCCCCATCCGGTGATGTCACCTCCAACTCTCATCACATCTCCCCCCTTTTCAAAGGACAAAGCATACATTTTTTTTTTTAGAATACATCAAATAACAAGTTAAAGAGAATATATATAAGCAACAAGAAATACAATCCTGACTTGAACATCGCGGCAGACTACCCTAGTCCACAGTGACCATGGGATTATTCTGCCCATTCTTCCGGTCAATGCTGTAACTAGTGCTAATCCCGAAATTGGGCTGGAAGTTTCACCACTCTTCTACTTGATGTCATTTTACATGAACTGTTTAGAGTCTGCTGGAAGCAAAGAAGTATCCTCGCTGTGATCTTGCTGAGGGGAAGGCACCCCTCTTAAAACAGGGGATCCCACCGGCAGTGGCTCTAAGGCATCCAGTCCCAAACTCTCAGGTACTGGCTGAAGATGTCTTCTATTTCGACGTGTGACTGTCCGTCCATCAGTAAGGACTACATAAGACCTTGATTCTGGAGAGCGTCCAATTACCGTAGCAGGCATCTTCCATTTCTTCTCATCATCCAGTTTATACTTACTTACTCTTACACTTTGCCCCACATTCAGCTCCTGCAAGGGCCTCACAGAGTGTTTTCTGTCGTAGAAGAATCGAAAACCCCTTTTTACCTCTTCATCCCTCCTAAGGACCTCGTCCCGAGGAACAGAGCTGGTTGGCTGGAAGACACCCACAGAGGGTAAAGTGGTGCGAATTTGACGTCCTAGCATCAGCTGTGCTGGGCTAAAACCTGTGGCTTGGATGGGAGTCACCCTATACGCCAGGAGAGCTAGGTACGGCTCAGATTGCTTCAAAATGAACTTTGTTGTTTAAACTGCCCTTTCAGCCATTCCATTGGCCTGCGGGTAATGTGGACTTGACATAGAATGGACAAAATCATATTCACTGCTAAAAGAACTGAACTCCACGGAACCAAATGGCATTCCGTTATCACTCACTAACTCCATTGGTATGCCCCACCGGTCGAACAAGCTCTTGAGACGAGTGATAACGGCTTAACTGGTGATCTCATTCAAGGGTGCAATCTCCAAATACCTGGAATAGTAGTAAATCACGACTAGGTACTTTTTTCCGTGCAGTTCACACAAATCAGCAGCTATTTTCTGCCATGGGCCTGCAGGCAGCAGAGTAGAAATCAAAGGCTCCCTTCTCTAAGTAGGCCGGCATTCCCGGCAAAAGGCACATTTTGACATGTGGCTTGTAATGTCGGAACTGACCCCAGGCCACCATACTGCCATAGCTGCCCTTACTCTGCACTTTGTAATGTCAGAGGGGCATCATGAATCCTGCTTAACATTTCCTGAAGCATGCTAACAGGAATAACAATGCAGTCCTGGAACAGCACCAACCCATCCAGCTGCGTGAGCTGCGATCTCTCTGACTGGTAAGAACTTAAAGATATTCTTGGGCCAACCTTCTTTTATGTAATTAATAACTTCTTAAAGGTCTGTATCTAAACATGTCTCCTCCCTTATTTGCTCTAGCTTCCCTGACAAAATGGATTTGGATGCCAAAACTGAATCCACATACACTTTCACATCTGATTCAGTTGAAGATTCTTTAGCAGCAGCCAGCGGGAGCCTGGAAAGTTTATCTGCCACTACCAGTTGTTTCCCCGGAACATGCACTGACTGAACGTTGAACCTAAGCAGCCTCAGCAGAAGTCTCTGGCATCTTAGGGGTGTTTTGTCAATATCATAGGAGTTGATTAGAGGGACTAGCGGTTTATGGTCAGTCTCCAGACTAAATTTCTCTAAACCCACTAGGTAAGCTGGAAGCACTCACAGGCCCAAACTGCAGCCAGGCTCTCTTTCTCAATTTGGGCTCATTTCGACTCAGCAGTTGTCAGTGTACGGGAACTGTAGGCATTGGGCTGTAGTTTGTTCTCATTCAGCTGCAGGAGAGAGGCTCCTAACCCATAACTGCTCAAATCAGCACTAACCACAGTTTTTTTAGAAGGGTCGTAGAACCCCAAAGCTGTATACTTTGATGATCTGCAATAAAATAGCGTTGTACCTTCTATGCTGTGTCCTGCATCTCATGACATGGTGTCAGAAGTACTTGCCTGCGCTTCTGTTTCCAGCTTGGCCCACATGGCGTCAGCGGTTTCAACGCTTCAGGATTGCTTCCAAGCTGGACAAGGAGAGTGGTGAAGTACAAGTTTTGCCTTTGAGCCCTAAACATCAAGAATAGAATATACAAGCAATTGCTAATATTGCTAATATTGCGGCACACCACCATCCCAAAATTTTACAAAATCACACATTGTAGCCTAATACAGTATATATATATGACGTTTCGGGGCTAACAGCGTCCCTTCCTCTGTTAGTCCCGAAACGTCACTAATAAAGAATTTATATCACGGATGGCAGAAGACCAGTGAGTGCTTATTCCTACAAACTTATATTCCTTACACAATAGCACCCTGGCAGTTTTTGGTCATTGGTGAGAGTGCACACACCCTACTTGGCACTTATATATATATATATATATATATATATACACACACACACACACACTGTACTGTGCCGTCATGCCATGCCTCCTACAAACTATACATGACATATTGACATTCATTCACAAACAATCATAATGATTGTCTGTGAATGAATGTCAATGTCATGGTTGTAAATGATGCCTGATGAGCCAGGCTGTCACATACCTCCCAATATTTTAAAATTTGAAAGAGGGACACCCTCGCACTGTTGTCAGTCTGCCGTGGCACACCTGAGGATCTCTCATGGCACACTAGTGTGCCACGGCACACTGGTTGAAAAACACTGCCTTAACCAAACAACACCTCCACTAGAGGATGGCTATGCATATTTGCACAAATCGGCCATCATAGTGATTCATGAGGATCTATGTTTGTGAAAAACACTACTCCTATATAGAAGTGTGACCACAGGCAATTAATATTGCAGAAATATCAGGTAAACAATATATATATATATATATATATGCAAACACATAAGTAAAGCACTGCTCTATATTGGTAAGATGGGCTAAGGGGTACTGTAAACACCTATTTCAGAAGACACCACTATATTAGAATAGTTTATGGTGTCATGAAATTATAATTATGTAGTAGGATCTATGTGCAGTCCCCAATAGCGAGTCCCAATGTTACCAAATCATACACAGTGTGGCAGTAAATACAGATTGTGCAAACAGAAGTTTCCAATGGCATATACAAAGTATACAGTATTGCTAGAGTTGTATTGATGTCCTGTATATAGAAGGATTTCAGATGTTACAAATTGTCCTAAATGGAACAATTGAGGTATAAATCTTTTGGTCTCCAAAAACGATATTACCATAGGATAGTTACCGTCCGAATATATGAACTGTAGGCAGAATTAGTATGCCATAAAACAGACTTTCAAAGGACTATTTCTGTCCCACCGTGAAAAACAACTCACAACTCCAGTGGAATCATCATATTAAGCACATGCAGCGATGGAGTATAGTGTGGAAATAAAAATTACGCCAGATTGAGATCCTCCTTGGCTGTTGCAACACTAACAATCCGTTGAGTCTAGGGCAGAGCAACCCGCTCTGTGTACGTCACTGCCAACGCGCGTTTCACAGCCCACGTTACCACAACGTCATAGGGGTTTGCCCTGAGGAAACCCCTATGATGTTGTGGTCACATGGGGGGTAAAACACGTGTCGGCAGTGATGTACACATAGCCATCCTCTAGTGGAGGTGTTGTTTGGTTAAGGTAACACAACATATTAGCAATTGCTTGTATATTCTATTCTTGATGTTTAGGGCTCAAAGGCAAAACGTTTCTGAGTACTGTTTTGTTTGGTTCATTTGTATGGCTATATCCTTAGCGGACATCCAGCCTGTATTGTATATGCATCATCAAGATTGCACTGTGTATAAAAACAAATATTTACTTTGGCAAGGCTAATTGAGCCATATATAAATAAAGTGAAGTGCTGAAATCCCTGTCTTGTGTGTAGTCACTTATTATGTTTCTACATTTTCTCTCTTTAACCCAGGTTTATATCTATTTAAACTATTAACCCGAAATCCACCATTAACCCACATGGCAATTAACCTAAAATAAATCTATTAACACCTAAACCGCCAATACCCACAACGCAAATAACTAATCACTAAACCCCCTAACCTAACACCCCCTAAATTAACCCCATTACATAAATTAAAATAATCCTAAATTACAATTAAAATAAAAAAAACTAACATTACTTTAAAAATAAAAAAAACTAAGTTTAAATTAAGCTAAAATTTCAGAAAATAAAAAAAGTCTAACATTACATAAAATAATAAACAAAATGATCAAAATTTTAAAAATTAAACCTAATCCCTATGAAAATAAAAAAGCCACCCACAATAAAAATACCCCTAATCTAATACTAAACTACCAATAGCCCTTAAAAGGGCCTTTTGTAGGGCATTGCCCTAAGTTAAACAGCTCTTTTACCTTTAAAAAAAACAAACGTCTAGATTATTGTGTTAGGGTTAAAAAGCAGCGTTGAGAGGTCCCAACGCTGCTTTTTAACGCCCGCTGGTATTACGAGTCTTGCAGGTACAGGTGTACCGCTCACTTTTTTGGCGCAACTCGAACATACCGCAAATCCACTTACGTCAATTGCGTATTCCTATATTTTCAATGGGATTTTCCTAACGCCGGTATTACGAGTCTTCCTAAAAGTGAGTGGTAGACCCTCTCCTGTCAAGACTCATACCGCATTTGAAAGTCAGTAGTAAAGAGTTTTATGGGATAACGCCGTAGTATAAAACTCTTAACTAAAGTGCTAAAAAGTACCCTAACACCCATGAACTACCTATTAACCCCTAAACCGAGGCCCCCCCCCATTGCAAACAGTTAAATAAAAATTTTAACCCCTAATCTGCCGAACCGGACATCGCCGCCACTATAATATATTAACCCCTAAACCGCTGCACTCCCACCTCGCAAACACTAGTTAAATTTTATTAACCACTAATCTGCCGTCCCTAACATCGCCGACACCTACCTACATTTATTAACCCCTAATCTGCTGCCCCCAATGTCGCCGCCACTATATTAAATGTTTTAACCCCTAAATCTAAGTCTAACCTTAACCCTAACACCCCCCTAACTTAAATATAATTTAAATAAATCTAAATAAAATTCCTATCATTAACTAAATTATTCCTATTTAAAACTAAATACTTACCTATAAAATAAACCCTAAGATAGCTACAATATAACTAATGATTACATTGTAGCTATCTCAGGGTTTATTTTTATTTTACAGGCAACTTTGTATTTATTTTAACTAGGTACAATAGTTATTAAATAGTTATTAACTATTTAATAGCTACCTAATTAAAATAAAGACAAATTTACCTGTAAAATAAAACCTAACCTAAGTTACAATTACACCTAACACTACACTATAATTAAATTAATTACCTAAATTAAAATAAATTAATTACAATTAAATAAAATAAACTAAAGTACAAAAACAAACACACACTAAATTACAGAAAATAAAATAATTACAAGTTTTTAAAACTAATTACACCTAATCTAATCCCCCTTATAAAATAAAATGAAGATAGAAGATGCCACCTGGATGAAGACTTCTGCCCGTCTGGAGGACCACTTCACCCAGCTTGGATGAAGTCTTCTGCCCGTCTGGAGGACCACTTCGCCTGGCTTCGTAGAGGACTTCGGCCCGGTTGGGTGAAGACTTCTCAAGGTAAGGTGATCTTCAAGGGGTTAGTGTTAGGTTTTATTAAGGGGGTATTGGGTGGGTTTTAGAGTAGAGTTGGGTGTGTGGGTGGTGGGTTTTAATGTTGGGGGGCTATTGTACTTTTTTTTACAGGTAAAAGAGCTGATTACTTTGGGGCAATGCCCCGCAAAAGGTCCTTTTAAGGGCTATTTGTAATTTAGTATAGGGTAGGGCTTTTTATTATTTTGGGGGGGCTTTTTTATTTTATAAGGGGGATTAGATTAGGTGTAATTAGTTTAAAAAACTTGTAATTATTTTATTATTTTCTGTAATTTAGTGTGTTTTTTTTCCGTACTTTAGATAATTGTATTTAATTGTATTTAATTGTAGCTAATGTAGGGAATTAATTTAATTATAGTGCAGTGTTAGGTGTAATTGTAACTTAGGTTATGTTTTATTTTACAGGTATATTTGTATTTATTTTAGCTAGGTAGCTATTAAATAGTTAATAACTATTTAATAACTATTGTACCTAGTTAAAATAAATACAACGTTGCCTGTAAAATAAAAATAAACCCTAAGCTAGATACAATGTAACTATTAGTTATTTTATAGGTAAGTATTTAGTTTTAAATAGGAATAATTTAGTTAATAACAGTAATTTTATTTAGATTTATTTAAATTAGAATTAAGTTAGGGGGGTGTTAGGGTTAGACTTCGGTTTAGGGGTTAATAACTTTATTATAGTGGCGGCGACGTTGGGGGTGGCAGATTAGGGGTTAATAAGTGTAGTTAGGTTGCAGCGACATTGGGGGCGGAAGATTAGGGGTTAATAGATATAATGTAGGTGGCGGCGATGTTGGGGGCATCAGCTTAGGGGTTCATTAGTATAATGTAGGTGACGGCGGTGTCTGGAGCGGCAGATTAGGGGTTAATAATATAATGTAGGTGGCGACAATGTCGGGGTAGGCAGATTAGGGGTTAATAAGTGTAAGATTAGGGGTGTTTAGACTCGGGTTCATGTTAGCGTGTTAGGTGTAAACATTTCTATCCCCATAGGAATCAATGGGGCTGCGTTAGGAGCTGAACGGTGCTTTTTTGCAGGTGTTAGTTTATTTTGTCAGCCGGCTCTGCCCCATTGTTTCCTATGGGTTAAATTGTGCATGAGCACGATTAGCCAGCTCACCGCTACCGTAAGCAGCACTGGTATTACAGTGAGATGTTGAGCTAAATTTTGCTCTCCTCTCACTTTTCTGCGGCTAACGATGGGTTTAAAAAAAAAAAAACGTAATACCAGCTTTGTCTGTAGGTGAGCGGTGAGCAGAAACTGCTCGTTAGCACCGCACAGCTTTACCGACAAAAACTTGTAATCTAGCCGTAAGTTTCCCCTAACAGTAAAACCCCCCAACCCACCAAACCTTCTAAAATAAAAAAAACTAACACTAGGCATTTAGTTCTTTTACTAGGTACTCACGGTTCCTGAAGACCAGCAGTAAAGTCTTCTTCCAAGCGGCAACTTCTTCTATATTCATCCAGGACCGCGGAACTGAAGACCGGTGACCTCACGTCAGCACTTTGCTTTTTCACCAGTTCATTTTGGCGGGCCCCATCTAACGTCAATTCAGCCTCCAACTGTAGCTTCAGTGAGACCTCAGCATCTGCAATTCCTATAACTATTCTTTCTCTGACTTGCTCTTCTTTAGCAACACCTAACTCACAGAATTCAGCTAATTCATACAGGTTGCACACAAATTACTCCACTGATTCTCCCACATGCTAAGCGCATTTATGGAAACAGGTCCTCTCATAAATCACATTACGTTTTGGGTACAAAGTGAGCACTGAGTTTGTTCATGACTATTTCAAAGCCAAACTCTTCCCCTTCTTGGAATGTAAAGGAATTAAACACCGGCTCCACATCTTTCCCCATAGAGTATAAAAAAGAATTAACTTGTACTTCACCACTCTCCTTGTCCAGCCTGGAAGCAATCCTGAAACATTGGAACCGCTGGAGCCATGTGGGCCAAGCTGCAGGCTGAGAGAAATCAAAAGGCTCAGGTGGGGTAAACTTCAACATTGACATTAATCAGAAATCAGAAGCGCAGACAAGTACTTCTGGATGAAGACTTCTCGCTGCCTGGATGAGGATGGATATCCAGACTTCAGAAACTGTGAGTGGATCTTTGGGGGTTAGTGTTAGGTTTTTTTAAAATCTTTTTGGGTGGGTTTTCTTTTTATAATAGGGTTTGGGCTTTAGGTAAAAGAGCTGAATGCCCTTTTCAGGGCAATGTAAAAGAGCTTAATGCCCTTTTAAGGGCAATGCCCATACAAATGCCCTTTTCAGGGCAATGGGTAGCTTAGGTTTTTGTTAGAGTTAGGTTTTTTATTTTGGGGGGTTGGTTGGGTGGTGGGTTTTACTGTTGGCGGGGTCTTTGTATTTTTTCCAGGTAAAAGAGCTGATTTCTTTAGGGCAATGCCCTACAAAAGGCCCTTTTAGGGGCTATTGGTAGTTTATTGTAGGCTAGGGGCTTTTTTTATTTTTATAGGGCTATTAGATTAGGTGTAATAATTTTTTTTTTTTTTTAGTTTTAAATTTTCTTTATTGAGATCAAAGGTACAGTACAGCCAATATGCATTAAGTACATAGCAACAATCATAAAAAACAACAAAAAAAGAACTAAACAGAATAGTCTATATCCATATACAGAATACATCCAGAATACAATCAAGGATGGAAATTCTCAAATACATCATTAATGGCGTGTACATATTCAAATACTTAATCCCGTCAAAACCTCTCTCAACTACATGAACATAGAACAAGTATGATGCCAGTGAGTGTCTCCCATTATTATTGTGCTATTGACTGTCATTAACTTGCTCCAGACTCGGGAGGGGACAGGGGAGAAAAATGCAAATTGAAAACTCTTAAATTAATATTGTGCCATTATATGAATTATTTATGTAGATCCCCTGACCCATATTTAGACTATACGGATAGGGGATAGGAAGGGGAGGACAGGGGACGGGAAAATAGGTACAAGAGTCATATTGAGGAGGAGGGGAGGAAAGAGGAAGGAGAGGAGAAAAAAAAAAACCCCACCCTAGAAGTTTCTATCTTTACTCCCATTCCTTTTTCTGATACCTCCTTTGTTATATTTGAGTTGTCATTAGTTCCAGTATCTAGTTCACTCCAGTATTAGTGCTCTAAGAATATAGAGCCTAGTCTCATATCTGGGTGCCATGCAGCCCTAGAGATTTTGGATCCAATCAGTCCAGATCGCCCAGTAATCTTCCATGCGCTCCAAGGAGCTGTATACAAATTTTTCCATTTTAGCAAGATAGTGAATCACCTCACAAACATCCGAAATTGAGGGTGGTTCAATTTGCTTCCAAGCTCTGGCAATGCACAACTTGGTTGCAGAAATTATGAGTATCACTAGTTGTTTAGTGTGCATAGGTAGCCCATCATCAAAGACATGAAAGAGAGCACATCGAGGTGTCAATGTCACATCTATATTTATAGAGTGCAGGAGTACTTCAACATCTCTCCATAAAGTACATACTTTTGGGCAGGTCCACCATATATGAGGATCAGAGCCCCTATCTCCAACAAGCCGGGGAGGAACCCGCATACATTTTGGACAGTCTGGTAGGAACCCTGTACCATCTCAATAGTAGTTTTATATATCCTTCAAATACTGTCACACAGTGTATTGTTTTCTTCGTTAGAGTCACTGCCTTGCTAAAGTCTAGATCTGATATTCCCAGATTTAGTTCACTTCACCACATTTTGATCTGACCAGGGAGACCTAAAGAGTGATCTCTCAACAGGGCCTTGTAATGGAATGTGAGGGGCTTGTATGTCCCCAACCCCCCCAACCATCTCTCCTCCCATTTAGAGTATTGTCTGAGGCCTTGTCCGGAGAATTTCCAAGAATTTAATAAACTGCGCATTCTGCAACATTCAAATTGAAACCATAATGGAGGATCATTCAAGAGATGTAAGACTTGAGGGACCGTCATCAGCTTGTTATTAAAATATAGTTGTTCAACTAATGTAAATTGTTTTTCGATCCAGAACTCTACATGAGTATTTGGAAGGTCCCACATCAGACCTCTCAGGTGATGAATAGAGGACGGCTGTGGAGCAATCTCTGCGTGATATCTAAGACCATGCCATAAACAGATATTTTGTTGAACCATAGAGTTTTTAATGTTATCTACCAGAGATTTATAGCTCGGAACCCAAAGAGTACTTGGCAAGTCAAGACCTGTTGGCAAGTATAGTTCTTCCAATCTATACCACCCCGGCCGCTCTGCCCGTGGACCCCAAGCTGTGATCTGGGACAATCTCGTCGTCTCATGATATTGTCAGGGTTTGCTGAAAACAAGTTTCCCTTATTAAATCCAGACGCTGGTAGCTATAAACAGGACCAAGTAGAAATCCTTGTATGTAGTTTCCAGGCAAAGGCTCACAGAATTGAACAACTTCAGAACTGCAATACTAAGCAATGAGCTTAGCAAGGAGGAGCCTTAAATAGGCAGAGGGAAAGGTTATTGCAGACGTTAAAGGGACATTGAACTGTGAGCTAGATTCCTGACAGAATCCCCCCTTCAAGGAGCCACTCCGAGGCTCAAGGTTTAGGACGATCCGGATGGCGCTGGTAGAAAGAAGAGAGTAAACGCAGGGCGGAAATGTTGCTAGCAGGCTCCCAGGAATCTTCATCAGGAGTATACCCCTTCCAACGAATGATATATTCCAAACGACCTCGGCGGAAGCGGGAATCCAAAACGGAATGCACCTCATATTCCAAAGCAGGATCGATGGAGATCGGGGGAGTAGCAGCAAGGCATCCAGAGTCCCTGAGAACCCGATAGGGTTTAAGGAGGGAGACGTGGAAGGTAGGATGAATTCTGAAGGTGTCAGGCAGTTTGAGACGTACGGTGTTGGCATTGATAACTGCTGAAACAGGATAAGGACCAATAAACAGGGGAGACATCTTCCTGGAGGGGGTGTTCAGATGTAAGTGTTTGGTAGAGAGCCAAACAAGATCACCTTCCTTATAGGTAGGAGGAGGACGTCTATGTCTGTCATAATACTTCTTATGTACTTCCTTTGCGCTGTTTATTGCAGATTCAATGGCTTGGAAGTTAGATGAGATGTTGTTCGATAGTTCTGAAATTGTGGGTGAAAAGGTTTCAGATGGTTCAAACAAGTGGAAAACTGGATGGAAACCGTAGTTAGCAAAGAATGGGGAGATACCAGTGGCGGAATGAATAGTATTGTTATAACAGAATTCTGCATAAGGAAGAAAGTCTGACCAAGAATTCTGATTAGCAGAGCAGAAAAGTCTTAGAAATTGTTCCAGCCACTGGTTACATCTCTCAGTCTGGCCATTACATTGAGGGTGGTAAGCAGTAGTCAGTTTCCTTTCTACAGAGAAAGTTTTGCAGAATTGGGACCAAAGTTTACTAGAGAATTGCGTCCCTCTGTCACTGAGTATGGACATGGGTAGACCGTGTAGTTTAATGACATGATTAATGAGTAACTGTACGGTCTCCAATGCAGTAGGGAGTTTGGGGTAGGCAATGAAGTGACACATCTTCGTGAAAAGGTCGACAACTACTAAGATGGTATTATTCTTGGATGAGAGAGGTAGATCAACTATGAAGTCTAGGGCGATCTCCGACCAGGGCTTCTTTGGTGTTGGTAAGGGTAGCAGAAGACCGTAGGGTGGTTGTTTGCCCTTTTTGGAAATAGTGCAGGTAGGACAAGAGGAAACATAATTCTTAACATCAGATGTAATGGTTGGCCACCAATGGTTCCGTTTCGCTAACTCTTGGGTCTTACGGAGACCTGGATGGCCAGCGAAAAGAGAGTCATGAACAGATCGTAGAAAAGGAGATCTGAGTGTAGGTGGGACATATAATTTTGTGTCACGAGAAAAGAGTCCCTGTGAATTTACTTGTAAGAGTTCTGTGGGTTTTGTCAGATCCTTCATTTGTTCTCTTTTTAAAACAGCAGTGGAATCTGTTACAAAAGATATGAAATTATCATCTGGTAAGAGAGAACTAACTGTCGGTGGACAAGAAGAATGACTGCTAAGTCTTGAAAGAGCGTCCGCCTTTTGGTTCTTACCAGCTGGTCGGTATGTGATCAAAAAATTAAAACGGTAGAAAAAAAGATTCCACCGAACCTGTCTGGCTGATAAAGTATGAGTGGATTTTAAGTACTGGAGGTTTCTATGATCCGTGTATATGAGAGTTGGTAATGTAGTGCCCTTGAGGAGGTGACGCCAATGCTCCAAAGAAAGTTTGATGGCTAACAATTCTTTGTCACCGATAGGATAATTTTGTTCTGCTGAATTTAAAGTCCTCGAGTAAAATGCCACAGGATGAAGTGGTTTTGTCAAACTCTCTCTTTGTGACAGGACTGCACCAATTGCATGACTGGATGCATCAACCTCCAAAATGAACTGTAACTTGGAGTCTGGGAAACGGAGTATGGGTGCAGAGGTAAACATTTGTTTGAATAAATCAAAAGCATACTGAGCTTGTTGTGTCCACTTAAAAGGAGTATGACCTTTAGTGAGGGAAGTGAGAGGTATTGCTATCTTAGAAAAGTTTTTTATAAATTTGCGGTAAAAATTTGCAAACCCCAAAAATGATTGAACTTGTCTAACATTTTTGGGTGTAGGCCAATTCAAGACTGCTTCAACCTTTTTGTTTTCCATTGAAATACCCGTGGGAGAAATTTCATACCCCAAAAAAGTGATAGACTGTGTGTTAAAGAGACATTTTTCTGCTTTAGCATATAAGTGGTTACCCCTGAGTCTAGATAGTACTTGTCTAACGTGAGAGATGTGTTGTTGGTATGTTTTGGAGTATATCAAGATATCGTCAAGATAAATGACAACGAAAATATCGAGTATATCTCTAAAAATGTCATTTATGAGGTGCTGAAACGTCGCGGGGGCATTACATAACCCAAAAGGCATTACGACATATTCGAACAACCCATAACGGGTTTGAAATGCCGTAAGCCACTCATTGCCAGATTTAATTCGGATGAGGTTATAGGCACCCCTTAAATCCAGTTTGGTGAAAAACTGTGCACCCTCCAACCTCTCTATGAGCTCAGGAATAAGAGGTAATGGGTAACGGTTTTTAATCGTTATCTTGTTTAATTGTCGATAATCGACAATGGGTCTAAGTGAACCGTCTTTATTCTTTACGAAGAAAATCCCTGCACTAGCAGGTGAGGTAGATGGTCGGATGAAACCTTTTTTCAGATTTTCCTCTAAGTAAGACTTCAGGTGTGATAACTCTGGGTTGGAAAGTGGGTATATATGCCCTGTAGGGATTTCTGAACCAGGTATGATCTCTATAGGGCAATCATACTTCCTATGGGGCGGTAAGTTTTCAGATTCTGCTTTACTAAAAACATCAGCAAAGTCCTGGTAAACCTCAGGAATCTTGACAACGGGAGGAAGTTCAGTTGTATGTAAAGCAGTAGCTGGAAAACAAGTAGTAAGACAATACTTTGAATTAAAGGAAAGAGTTAAATTAGACCAATCTATATTGGGGTTAGGTGTGTGAAGCCAATTTATCCCCAGTACGATAGGTGAGATAGGGGAAGGGATAATATCAAATGTGATGTACTCCCTATGATGGTCAGTGGAAGAAATAAGTAAGGGAATGGTCTGATACTCTACTGGACCATCTGGAATAGGATTACCATCAATTCCCCGTAATAACACAGGAGACTTTTTTTTGACTATAGGTATTTTATTTGTATGGGTAAACACACTATCAATGTATGATGCTGTAGCTCCAGAATCAATGATCGCGGAACCCATGACCCGGTGAGACTCCCACTGTAAGAGAATAGAGAGTTGTAAATAAGGAGTGGGTGAATGTTGGGTGGTACAACAAAAAGGCTGAATATAAGTCTTACCCTTATTTTGTTTCTGCAAGGAAGGGCAATCTCTAACAGTATGTGACTCAGAAGCACAATAGAGACATAAGTTATTTGATCTTCTTCTATTCTTTTCCTCTGTTGTGAGTGGGCCTTTAGTGAAACCTATGTCCATAGGTTCAGGAGTGGACTTAGTCACAGGAGGTGTGTAATGTTTTTTAGGGTAATTTTCATGATAGGAGCGCTCCTGTTGTCTCTCCCTGAGACGCCTATCAATGGTGATGCTTAATGTCATCAATTCCTCAAGGGTTTGGGGTAACTCAGAACGGGAAAGCTCATCCTTTATACCTTCTGAGAGGCCCAACCGAAACTGGTTTCTCAGTGACAGATTATTCCACTGTGTGTCCTTAGCCCATTTTTTTAAACTCAGTGATAAAATCTTCGACTAATCTTTTCCTTTGTTTAAGGTTTCTCATTGCATTCTCTGCTGTAATTTGCTTGTAGGGATCCTCATACAGGTTTCCCATGGCAAGAAAAAAATTGTCCAGAGAGTTTAGTATCTCATTGTTGTTTTCAAAGTAAGAGTTAGCCCAGGTACGGGGTTCACCTCTTAAATAGGAGATAACTGTGAGAACTCTAGCTCTGTCATTTGGATATGTATGGGGTTTTAAAGAAAATAGGAGAAGACAGGCATTCTTGAAATCTCTGTATTGAGACTATCACCACTGAATTTCTCTGGGGTGCTAACCTGGGGCTCTAGTATGGGAACCCTCTTATCCACCACATCTCTAATGTATGCCTTCATGGTGTCATTTTCAACTTTCAGGGTGTTTAAAGCTTCAGTGAGCAGATCAACCCTCTGTGTGAGGTTCTGCAAATGGGTATTCATCCCAGCTGGATCCATGAGGAGAGGCTTAGTATTATGTCAGGGTTTGCTGAAAACAAGTTTCCCTTATTAAATCCAGACGCTGGTAGTTATAAACAGGACCAAGTAGAAATCCTTGTATGTAGTTTCCAGGCAAAGGCTCACAGAATTGAACAACTTCAGAACTGCAATACTAAGCAATGAGCTTAGCAAGGAGGAGCCTTAAATAGGCAGAGGGAAAGGTTATTGCAGACGTTAAAGGGACATTGAACTGTGAGCTAGATTCCTGACAGATATAGAAATATATTGGGAAAGGATATTCCGCCTCTCGCGTAATCTCTTTGTAGAACTTTATGACTAATCTGATGAATATGTTGTAGTATGGCATGTGGGATATTCAAAGGAATGCAACGGAACAAGTACAGGGCCTTAGGGAGTAAAGACATTTTTATGGTGGCCACTCGTCCAAGCCAAGAAATCTCTCCCAAAAAAATCCCACCTATTTGTTAAAGATTTTAGCTACACGGTCAGAGCATCAAAGTTTAATTTTATCATCTTGTCAATGTCAGCACTCAGTTTGATACCTAAATGTGTGATAGACTCCTTGGACCATTTAAAATCATAAGTACTCTGCAGAGTAGTCGTTTGCCCTTGAGGAATGTTAATACAGTATGCTTCTGTTTTATTCAGATTCACTTTCTAATAACTAAGAGTGCCAAAGTATTCTAATAGGCGGAAAACCGCTTGTACTGAAGAAGTGGGGTTTGTGAGGAGGAGGGTTACATCATCCGCAAACAGGACAATCTTTTCTTGTTTAGTGCCCATGAGTGGTCCCGTTATGTTAGTAGAGTCTCGAATCGCCTGCGCGAGCGGTTCCATGGCGAGCGCAAATATCGGGGGACAGTGGACATCCCTGCCTGGTGCCATTAGAGATGGATATTGCCGGAGAGCAAAAGCTCAACCCTCTCACCTTAGCACAGGGGTTCGAATACAACACCCTGATCATATTAATAGCTCCAGGCGGAAAGCCAAAGGCTCTGAGAACCTCCCAAAGATAGTCCCATCTGACCCTGTCAAATGCCTTTTCCGCATCGAGCGACAGGGCCATCAGGGGTATCCTGGATCTCTTTGCCTCTGAAAAATTGTAATTAATCATCCTTGGCAACCCTGTACAAAACCCACTTGATCTACTTGGATCAGAGACGGCAACATACAGGCCAATCTATCTGCTATCAGCTTGGAATATAACTTTGTGTCAGCATTAATTAGCGAGATAGATCTAAAGTTACAACAATAGGAGGGATCTTTTCCCGGTTTAGGAATAGCTATAATGGTTGCTTCCAGATATTCTTTTAGAATCTGGCCCTCTGAGCCAATCTCATTATACACTTGACACAGTATAGTTTGTAACTGTGTTTGCAGTTTTTTGTAGAAATGGCCCGAGAACCCATCTGGGCCTGGTGCTTTATTGTTCTTTAATTGTTTAATTGCCTGTCCTATCTCCGTCGTAGTGAAAGGTTCCAATAGCTTGTCACTATCCTCCGACAACGAGGGCAGCTTCAACCGACCCAAAAAGGAGGATATGTCTGAAACCGTTGCCGCTCTAGGTCTTTCGCAAGAATCAATATTATATAAATGTCTGTAGAAGTCTGCAAAGGCTTTCCCTATGACCTCTGGTGCATACTTCTTTTGTCCACCATGGTTAATATAAGGGATTCTAGAGGCTGCTACCTGTTTTTTTTAGTTTTCTCGCTAACATTGAGCCCGCTTTATTGCTCTTGGAGTACATGATAACTTTAAATTTGGAGAATGCCTGTTTAATTTTTTCTAATTCCAGATTTTTAATTTGAGTCTTTAGGCGTAAGATATCGTCCGACAGACCAGAAGTAGGGGCCAGTTTATTCTGTTTCTCTTTTGTTCTTAAGTCACAGGCCAGTTTGCCAAGCGGAGCTCCCCGTTCCTTTCTTAAAGCCACGGCCCTGGCTATACAGAAGCCTCTTATATAAGCCTTCAAAGCCGCCCATCTAATTTGATGAGATGTCTGGTTCACTGGGTTGGATTCTAGAAATTCATCAACTTTTTCCATCAAGTCCAGCAAGAAGGATGCATCTTCCCAAAGGAAATTAGGGAGTTTCCAGGAAGGTCTGGCAGACTTTGACCCTTCAACCCTTGATGACATTGTCACAGCATCATGATCTGACCATGAGCAGCTATATATCTTAGAGTCCATGACCGTATTCATGGTCCAGGAGTCTACGAAAAAGTAGTCCAAACGCGAATAGGACCGATGGGGGGGGCGAGAAAAAAGAGTAGTCTCTAGAATCTGGATGACACGCTCTCCAAACATCGTACAAGGAAAATTGATGTGTAAGATTTCGAAATTTAGGGGCCGTGGATAGAGAATAAGCATCTAACATCTTGCCACTTGGGGTTTTTTTGTCAGTCATTAGATCTAGCACTAGATTACAATCTCCTCCTAAAACTAATATGCCCTGCCTCAGGCTCTCAATGAGGTACAGTATTTTATGTAGGGATTTTACCTGACCCTGATTGGGGGCGTAGACATTCACCAAAGTATAGAGCTGGGTATTGATTGTACAAACCAGCAACAAAAATCTGCCCTCAGGATCCGTCTCCACATGAATCTGATGAAAGGCTACATCTTTACTTATACAAATAGAGACTCCTCTGGTCTTTTCATGGTAAACCGAATTGAACACCACTGGATATTGTTTGAATTTTAGATTTGGGATCTTAGTAGATGCCCAGTGTGTCTCTTGTAAAAATGATACGTCACTGTAAAGTTTTTTCAAAAATGTTTGCAATAAACTTCTCTTGGTGGGTGGAATTCAATCCCTTTGTATTTAAAGAAAAAAATTGGAGACCTGAGTCCATTTTCCAGGTATGTAGCACTCAAGAGAATGGGAGAAGTAGAGACAAAAAAAGGGGGATTTTTATAAAATGAAATCAAAGGGGAATGGGTCAGGTGGTCCAATATGTCTTATACGTCAGCGGGGACCTGAAATATCAAGGTCTCACACTCAAAATTATAGGCACACTGTGGTATGTGAATGGGACAGGAAGTAATCGGATGAATCTGTGTTCTCTTGCTTACTTTTAGTAAACTTTGGTTTTACCCGGGGGGGGGGGGGGTGAAGGGCTTACAATCTAGTAAGGTGGGTACCTAAATAAAGGTAAGGGTCTAGGCCGGGACACAGCCTAGTACTATAAAGCTGGAATATATCTGTTTCCATCTATTATCCTGTGCGTACCAGTTCACTCAGAATAAGCTAAATTTTTCTTATATGCCATTTGGGTTTGTGATCTAGGGGTAATATCAATATAAATGTCTGCTCTCTCCATGTATATAATGACATGCATGTAAAACTTCCAAAAAATAAATTTGTGAGACCAAAAACCAAAAACCTTAAGAATATATTATAGCTAAGGTACATAGGCACCATTTTGTGCGGAAAACTATCGTATCCACGACTACCAGCTATATCTCTGTGTGGCCATATATATACCTGAAAGGTAACTTGCTACCAAGGGTGTCAATAATTACAACACACTGGTTTAAACATAATATATACATATAAACAATCTAACGTAAACCTTTGAAGGGAAAAATGAGTACACTTGTGAGGCAATATGTCCGTGGCACAGAAACGACTAGCCATGGGAACAACACCGCCAAACAGAATTCCTAGCTATTTCACTATAATATCTATCTCTGGTCAATACTATTAATGGAAAGTCATCAGTATGGACCTCTCTATGTAGGGTAATCTGCCGCTAAATCACTAAGTGTTCTATGTGCACAGCTCCATCAGTATCACGTGGAAACAATAACATGTATATCAAAGAAAATTAAACAACATTCAATGTACCCTAAGTTAAGGGAACATAACTTGCTAACACAGGTGTCATTACCCACAGCTCGCTAGTTTGAAAATAACATATATATACAATTATTTTGACATAAACCTGTGGAGGAAAAATGGTTAGTACACATGTAAACCTGTGAAAGGAAGATTAAGTACATTTGTGAAGCAATATGTTCGTGTCACAGGAACAACCAACCAAGTGAACGACACTAGAAAACAGAATTTCTAGCTATTTCTCTACAATAGCTATCTCCGGTCAGTACTATTAAGGGAAAGTCCTCTGCATAGGCATCTCTATGTAGGGTTATCTGCCACTAAAGCACAAAGTTTTTTATGTGCACAACTTTGCCAGTAACACGCGAGAACAATAACATATGTATCAAACAAAAATAATCAAAATTCCATATACTCTAAGTCAAGGGAATATAACTTGCTATCAAAGGTGTCAATACCCACAGCTCGCTAGTTTTGAAAATATCATATATATATATATACACAATCATTTTTGACATAAACCTGTGAAGAAAAAAAAGATTAGTACATGTGTAATGCCATGCATTTGTAACATATGAGCGGTCATAAATGTGAACGGCACTGCACAACACAATACCCATATATATCCTTATACCTCTGTGCTCATATGTTTCTGCATAGTTTGGGAAATGTAATTGGTTTTCGAGTTGTAATCTATAAAATTAGTATCTACATCTAGCTAGTATTATTAGAGGAAGGTACTCCGCTCGGACATCCCTATATGGGGCACTTTGCTGTCACAGCGTAAAGCTTTTGACTTGCATATCTTTGACTAAGTCTCTTGGGAGAAGCAGTATTTATCAGATTTTACTATATATACACCCTATATATGACAAGGATCCAAGCTTTATATCTTATAAGTCTAAGTGTCGGCAGGCCTCATACGTATGCACATCTGCAACTATAAAAACATCCATGAACCTGTGAAAGCAAAAACAAGTACAACAAACATAAAGCATATCTGAGACTCAACAGCGACCTCAGCTAAAATAAAATGAGTAAAGAGTTATTACGGCCAGTTCTTAATGAACATAGTCGCCAAAGCATCAGTCCATATGAGGTCATATTCCAGTATTAAGAAAAAGAAAAGAAAAAAATTGTCTTAATAGGCCTTTTATCGAAGACCATCGTATTTAGTCCCTAAGCAATTGGAATTTTTCACATAACAATGAGAAATACAGCAAAGTCAAAAATATACTCATCAGTTATTGTCCTCTGAGGGGTTCTCCGTCTGATCTGATGTAACTCGGTCTGCTGCTAAGCTTTGCCTTTTAGTAGCGGCAAATCTTTGCAGGAGAGGTCTCCATTCAAATGCTGCTGGCCGCAGGACTGAAGATGATGCACTGTTGTGTTCTGTTTCTTCAGGTAGCAAGGAATCTGACTCCTTAGATTGAGTATTAGTCTTGGACCACCCCTTGAGGAGAAGTTGCCCTTTGTCTGAGGTATCATCTGTATAAAAAACCACCATCTTTTTGTATCAGCAGCTTGGTAGGGTAGCCCCATCTGTATTTTATTCCCATTTGCCTGAGCGACTTGGTGACTTCTCGGAAAGATCCTCTCCTTTGGACAGTAAATTGAGACAAATCGGGAAATACTTGTATATTTTTGAATTTCTCCGGTAAAGGGGGATGTAGAAACATGGCTCTAAGAATCTGCTCCTTATAGGTGAAAAAATGAAACCTGGCTATAACGTCCCTTGGTTTATCTACCGGAACATTCTTCCCCTTAGGGAGTCTGTGTACCCTATCCACCAGGGTTTCATTGGGGAATCCCGAGGGAAGAAGAGTTCACAAAACTCTATTAAGAATTTACCCAGGTCTGGCGGAGTAATATCCTCAGGAATACCGCTGAATCTTAAATTGTTCCTGCGGGAACGATCTTCCATATCAGCCATTTTGGTCTCAATATTGTCCATCATGTCCACTAGAACTTGTGAATGATTGGCTAGATCTCCCTGTTCCACCGCCAAATCCTCTTGTTTTCTTTCCAGGACATCTATAAGTTCACTGATGGCCCCAATGTCTTTTCGGAGATCTGCAGCAGAACCCCTAATAGCCTAAGTAAGGGTCTCCTGAAGGGAGTTTAATCTTTGAGTGAGGGTAGCCACAATATCAGAAGCCATGGGGTCAGATAAGTTTCCCGCCCCACTAGGGTCGTCTTCTGTGCCAGCACCTCCGCCTGTGGGCTGTTGAGAGGTAATAATATCAATTGCAGCCTTGTCTGCAACAGGCCTCGACTTAAGGTGATCTGCCACAGATTTTTTGTACTCTGAGGGGTTGACACCTTTCCTCCTAGAGCCCTGTGGCATGATAGGGGTGAGGAATACCCAGTTGGAGCCCAGATATTATATGATTCTCAGGTCTAGACTTTGTAATATTGTTTGTTTCTCCGTTCTCCTCTTTACCTCTCTTTCTTGTTTAATTCCCCCTTTATCCTCCTTATTTCCTCCTTTTCCCTTTCTTCTTATCTCCCTCTTTCTTCTCTTTTTGCTGCCTTTCCTCTTTGTCCTTTCACTTTTCTATCTTTCCCCTCTCAGCTTGGAATATGAGTATGCACAAGCCTTCAGATGTCAACAGAATAAATGTATAGCTCTATGTCCCGGCCATTCAGACCCCACCGGTTAATACATAATCACATAATGCATGCTCAATATATAAGCCCAAGTGTCTCTCATTTCTGCCGGAGCACAGAAAGGGAGTGAAAATTGCCTTCTGATGTCTACAATATAAGCGATCCCTATTTAGGGGCCTCCAGAAGCCCAGCTCAGTGTGCCACGTGGCTTCTGGCCTAGTCGGGCCTTGAAAGGGAAAGTAGTGGCAACTCACGCCAGCTAAAAAGCAGTAGTACAGCTATAGATCGTGAGAGTAGAAGTGTGGTGGGGTGCTCCAATTGATTAGTGCACTTTAGAGTATTAGTGTGGTACTTACTGAGCTCCAGCCGGAGCGTATCAGAACATTGAGCCGCCTCTTATTTTTGCGATCGATGTCGGAGTATCGCAGCTCACAAACTGGATGCAGCTAGTCTCAATCACCTCCGGAGCGGGTCTCCAACCCTTCGGAGCTGCACAGTGTTGTTGCTCTCTCTCGAGGAACGATAGGCCTGTGCTAAGTTGTCTGCTTCAATCCAGAGCAAAGCGGCAAGTAATTTGCACCCAATTATTGTAAAGTGTCTTCACACTAAGCCACACCAATATCACCTTTACCTACACCAACAAACTGTAGATTATAGCAATAAAACTAATTATTTTATAAAACTGGCCAGGAGCTATAATGATGTGCGTCTAATCAGACCAGCTGTTGGCTCCGCCCCCCCCCAATTATTTTTATTTTTGATAATTTTGTTTGTTATTTTTTGTAATTTAGTGTTTGTTATTTTTCGTAATTTAGTATTTTTTATTTTTTGTTATTTAAGACTTAATTTTTTTTTAGTAGTGTTAGTTTTTTTTTATGTGTAATTTAATTTTTTAATTGGTAGTAATTTTAATTTTAGTATAATAGTTTAGTATAATAGTTATGTTAGGTTAATTGTTAGTTTAAACTTAGGTTTTTTTAATTTCACAGGTACGTTTTTATTTATTTTAGGATAGGGATATTGTAATTTTAATTTAAAGTTAGGGGGTAATAGGTTTAGGGGTTAATAGTTTAATTTATTAGTGTCGATGTGGGGGGCTGGCAGTTTAGGGGTTAATAGGTTTATTTAGTAATGGCGATGTGGGAGGCTGGCGGTTTAGGGGTTAATAGGTTTAGTTAGTGGCTGCGGTGTCTGGGAGCAGCGGAATAGGGGTTAATAACTTTATTATAGTGGCGGGATGTGGGCGGGCAGCAGATTAGGGGTTAATACATTTTAAATAGTGTTTGCGATGCGGGAGGGCCTAGATTTAGGGGTTAATAGGTCGCTTATGGGTGTTAGTGTACTTTGTAACACTTTAGTTATGAGTTTCGTGAAACATTTTTGTTACACAAAATCCATAACTACTGCTCTCAGATGGCGGTATGGATTGTGTTGGTATAGGCTGTAACGCAAGCATTTTAGCCTCACCGCACAACCTGCAATACCGGTGCTATGGAAATCCCACTCAAAAACTTTATTATTTTTTATACAATGCTTGCGGTATAGCTATACTGACAAGACTCGTAATGGCTGCGCTGTTGTTTTTACTCTGAAATTGCCATTTTTTTCAACGTTAAAACTGTAACGCATAACTCATTATCTAGGTGTGTTTTAAACCCTTTGTTTACGTTTTACATATAGGTATGGGCAAGTAATAGTTTAATAACAAAATGCTGTTACACATTAGATCATGAGTAAATAACATGGGAGTCTATTCAAACCTTTTTTCCTGAGAAAATACACGTCACAGACTTAATATGTGCAGCAATTTAAGACATGAATGAGTCATGGTAAAGAATATATTAACTCATGCAAATGTACTTCTGTCTTCATATTTCACAATCCTGTTGTGTTTTATGAATAATCCATAAGATCATTTTGTAATGAGTATGACTATTTATGGTGTAATCAATGATACTGATAACTGATAATTCTTCTACTTAGTCATCGATTACGCTTGCAACTTCTGAATTGATTTCCATTTTATGAGAACTGAATATTTATTTTTCAATTCCTATTTTTCCTTTTTTATTGTAGTTTTCTGTGCTATGATATTGTACCTCACTTAGGGCCAGATTACAAGTCTAGTGCAAATGATATCGGGTTTTCGTGATCGTTTGTGCGCAGGTTAAATTGCACTGGTATTAAAAGTTGAAAGTAAACGGGATCACTTGAGCGCAACTCAAGCTAACTTGTTGGGTTAATGCGTCCTCAGAGCTCTGGTAAACTGTTTCATGAAACAAAAAAGTCTCACAAAACACATCAAAATACATTGCAAAGTACACTTACACTCATAATACCATCTAATAAAAATTATTTCTAAAAAGTATTGCAAAAAAAGTTATAAGGGCTCAAAGATATGAGGTCGCAGGTGTTAGAGGGAAAAAAAGGCCACAAAGGGCTTTAACATTGAGATACATATACAAGATGTACAGTATATATATGTATATATAAATGTCAATACATGTGTACATATGTATTTATGTAATTGTATGTGTATATATGTATTTATATGTGTATATATGTATTTATATGTGTATATATGTATTTATATATTTATATGTGTATATATGTATTTATATATTTATATGTGTACATATGTATTTATGTATTTGTATGTGTATATATGTATTTATATGTGTAAATATGTATTTATGTATTTATATGTGTATATATGTATTTATGTATTTATATGTGTATATATGTATTTATATATTTATATGTGTACATATGTATTTATGTATTTATGTACTTATATGTGTATATATGTATTTATATATTTATATGTGTACATATGTATTTATGTATTTATATGTGTGTATATATGTATTTACAGTCATATACTGTATAAACACACTGCTTTTTTTGTAAAAAAAAAAAAAAAGGTGCCGGTACTCATTGATTATTGATTTATAAATTCTGCTCAGTAACTTTGAGAAAAGTAATTTGGGGTATTTACAGTACTGGTGAGTACCCCCACAAAAAAGCCCTGTATATACATAAATACATATGTACACATATATAGACATATATATAGTATAAGAAGAAATGACAGCCGGCACCCTCTTCAATGAATAAAAGCGAGTCTTTATTGGTCACATATTAAAAAGAAGGAACACAGCCAGATCACGTCTGACATGTTTTGGCTTGGTAGCCTTAATCATAGACGTATCTGGTTAAAATACACATCCGTTATTTAAAATAAATGCTGTGATCCCATTGGGCAAATAAAAAACATGTGAATGAGGTAAGCTCATCCTTTAATAAAACCACTCCCATTTAATAAAACCACTCCCATTTAACCCCTATGTACAGACTTCATAGAAATTGTGTGAGAACCATTCATAACACACTAGTACAGTAATTTTCAACCTTTTTTTTGCCACAACATAAGTGTCATAAACATATCCCACACAGAGAGAGTAAATTTCATTAGCTAATTGTATCCTCACTTACAGGCTAACTAAACTACTAAACATTAGACATGTGCAATTCGTTTCGGCTGAATTTTGTTTTCAGACGAATTTTGGCTAAATCGGAGATTCGGATGAATATGAATTTCCGAATCTGCACCATAATGAAAATTCCGAAAATTCCGAATAAATTATTTTCCAAATTTTTGGATCCATTCTTTATTCATATTAGGAATTTTTCATTGTTCTAATCTAAACCGCCATTCCCAGATATCGCTGACACTAACTAAAACACAAAATAAAGCTATTAACCCCTAAACCGCCGTTCTCTGATATCGCTGACACTAACTAAACCTATTAACCTCTAAACCGCAGTTCCCTGACATCACTGACACTACCTAACACACTAAATTAAGCTATTTATTCATATTAGGAATTTTTCATTGTTCTAATCTAAACCGCCATTCCCAGATATCGCTGACACTAACTAAAACACAAAATAAAGCTATTAACCCCTAAACCGCCGTTCTCTGATATCGCTGACACTAACTAAACCTATTAACCCCTAAACCACAGTTCCCAAACATCGCCAACACTAACTACACCTATTAACCCCTAAACCGCCCCACATCGCCGACACTAACTAAACCTATTAACCCCTAAACCGCAGTTCCCCGACATCGCCAACACTAACTAAAACACTAAATAAAGCTATTAACCCCTAAACCACAGTTCCCAAACATCGCCAACACTAACTAAACCTATTAACCCCTAAACCGCAGTTCCCCAACATTGCCGACACTAACTAAACCTATTAACCCCTAAACTACCACCCCCACATCGCCGACACTAACTAAACCTATTAACTTCTAAACCGCCGCTCCCCCACATCGCAACTACCTAAATTAAACTATATTAACCCCTAAACCTAACACCCCCTAACTTTAACATAATTAATATACAGCTAAATTAAAGTTACAATTATTAACTAACTACCTATTTAAAAATAAATACAAACTTACCTGTGAAATAAAAATAAAACCTAAGCTAGTTACAATATTACTATTTACTAACTACCTAGTTAATGCACTGTGGCTGAGCTCTGTAGCAACCCAAGGGTTGCAGGTTCAATCCCCAGCGAGGTCGATAAAAAGAGCAGCGCCTTAAGACCCTTATGGGTGATTAGCCGCGCTTTACAAGTACCCAATACATACATACACCCCAAAATAAGAAACCCTAATCTATAAGAAAACTACCAATATCCCTTAAAAGGGCCTTTTGTAGGGCATTGCCCTAAAGTTAGCAGCTCTTTTGCAAAAAAATTAAAACAAACACCTCCTAACACTACAAACCCCCACCTCCCCAAACCCACAAAATAAAAAAAAATCTAACTTAAAAAAACCTAATTTACCCATTGCCTCGAAAAGGACATTTGTATGGGTATTGCCCTTAAAAGGGCATTTGGCTTTTTTTAAGCCCATTAAAAATAAAAAAAGCCCTAACACTAACCCCAAAATTTTCTATCTTCTTCATTCTTGCGGAGGTAGAGTGGTCGGTGGATGCGCGGTGGCGGAGGTCCATCCTCCGACGTTGAGGTCCTCTTCATGCAATTGTCTGCTGCACACTGAGGAGTCAATGCAAGGTACCCCTTTTATATTGCATTCTTATTAGCTGAAACATTCAAATCAACCAATAGGAATGAGAGCTGCTTAAATCCTATTGGCTGTTCAAATCGATGGACCTCCGCCTGGACCTCCGCACATCCACTGACCGCTCCGCCTCCGCAGGGATGAAGAAGATAGTAGATGCCGGTCCCCCGATGGATGAAGATGGATCCGCCTGGATGAAGATGCTTCGCCGCTGGGATGAAGATCTTTCGCCGGACTTCAGCATCTGTGAGTACCGATTTTGTGGTTAGTGTTAGTTTTTTGTTGTTGTTTTTTTTAGATTAGTGCTTTTTTTATTTTTAATGGGCTGAAGAGGAGCTGAATGCCCATACAAATGCTCTTTTGGGGGAATGGGTAGATTAGTTTTTTTTAATGTTATTATTTTTATTTTAGGGGGGTGGGGGTTTGTAATGTTAGGAGGTGTTTTTTTTGGTTTTTTTTGCAAAAGAGCTGTTAACTTTAGTACAATGCCCTACAAAATACATTTTTTAAGGGCTATTGGTAGTTTATTATAGATTAGGGTTTTTTATTTTGGGGTGTTCTTTTTTTTAAAACGGGGTATTAGAATAGGAATAATTTTTATTATTTTAGATAATTTTGTTTGTTATTTTTTGTAATGGGATTATTTTTTATTTTTGAGGGTTTTTTTTAGGGGTTAATAGCTTTATTAAGTGTCAGCGATTTTATTAAGTGTCGGCGATGTCAGGGAATGGCAGTTTAGTGGTCAATAGGTTTACAGGGAATGCAGAATTATTAGGCAAATTAGTATTTTGACCACATCATCCTCTTTATGCATGTTGTCTTACTCCAAGCTGTATAGGCTCGAAAGCCTACTACCAATTAAGCATATTAGGTGATGTGCATCTCTGTAATGAGAAGGGGTGTGGTCTAATGACATCAACACCCTATATCAGGTGTGCATAATTATTAGGCAACTTCCTTTCCTTTGGCAAAATGGGTCAAAAGAAGGACTTGACAGGCTCAGAAAAGTAAAAAATAGTGAGATATCTTGCAGAGAGATGCAGCACTCTTAAAATTGCAAAGCTTCTGAAGCGTGATCATCGAACAATCAAGCGTTCAAAATAGTCAACAGGGTCGCAAGAAGCGTGTGGAAAAACCAAGGTGCAAAATAACTGCCCATGAACTGAGAAAAGTCAAGCGTGCAGCTGCCAAGATGCCACTTGCCACCAGTTTGGCCATATTTCAGAGCTGCAACATCACTGGAGTGCCCAAAAGCACAAGGTGTGCAATACTCAGAGACATGGCCAAGGTAAGAAAGGCTGAAAGACAACCACCACTGAACAAGACACACAAGCTGAAACATCAAGACTGGGCCAAGAAATATCTCAAGACTGATTTTTCTAAGGTTTTATGGACTGATGAAATGAGAGTGAGTCTTGATGGGCCAGATGGATGGGCCCGTGGCTGGATTGGTAAAGGGCAGAGAGCTCCAGTCCGACACAGACGCCAGCAAGGTGGAGGTGGAGTACTGGTTTGGGCTGGTATCATCAAAGATGAGCTTGTGGGGCCTTTTCGGGTTGAGGATGGAGTCAAGCTCAACTCCCAGTCCTACTGCCAGTTTCTGGAAGACACCTTCTTCAAGCAGTGGTACAGGAAGAAGTCTGCATCCTTCAAGAAAAACATGATTTTCATGCAGGACAATGCTCCATCACACGCGTCCAAGTACTCCACAGCGTGGCTGGCAAGAAAGGGTATAAAAGAAGAAAATCTAATGACATGGCCTCCTTGTTCACCTGATCTGAACCCCATTGAGAACCTGTGGTCCATCATCAAATGTGAGATTTACAAGGAGGGAAAACAGTACACCTCTCTGAACAGTGTCTGGGAGGCTGTGGTTGCTGCTGCACGCAATGTTGATGGTGAACAGATCAAAACACTGACAGAATCCATGGATGGCAGGCTTTTGAGTGTCCTTGCAAAGAAAGGTGGCTATATTGGTCACTGATTTGTTTTTGTTTTGTTTTTGAATGTCAGAAATGTATATTTGTGAATGTTGAGATGTTATATTGGTTTCACTGGTAAAAATAAATAATTGAAATGGGTATATATTTGTTTTTTGTTAAGTTGCCTAATAATTATGCACAGTAATAGTCACCTGCACACACAGATATCCCCCTAAAATAGCTATAACTAAAAACAAACTAAAAACTACTTCCAAAACTATTCAGCTTTGATATTAATTAGTTTTTGGGTTCATTGAGAACATGGTTGTTGTTCAATAATAAAATTAATCCTCAAAAATACAACTTGCCTAATAATTCTGCACTCCCTGTAGTTAGACCTAGATTTGGAGTTTGGCGTTAGCCGTGAAAACCAGCGTTAGAGGCTCCTAACGCTGGTTTTAGGCTACCGCCGGTATTTGGAGTCACTCAAAATAGGGTCTAACGCTCACTTTTCAGCCGCGACTTTTCCATACCGCAGATCCCCTTACGTCAATTGCGTATCCTATCTTTTCAATGGGATCTTTCTAACTCCGGTATTTCGAGTCGTTTCTGAAGTGAGCGTTAGACATCTAACGACAAAACTCCAGCCCCAGGAAAAAAGTCAGTAGTTAAGAGCTTTCTGGGCTAACGCCGGTTTCTAAAGCTCTTAACTACTGTACTCTAAAGTACACTAACACCCATAAACTACCTATGTACCCCTAAACCAAGGTCCCCCCACATTGGCGACACTCGAATACATTTTTTTAACCCCTAATCTGCCGACCGCCACCTACGTTATCCTTATGTACCCCTAATCTGCTCCCCCTAACACCGTCGACCCCTGTATTATATTTATTAACCCCTAATCTGCCCCCCTCAACGTCGCCTCCATCTGCCTACACTTATTAACCCCTAATCTGCCGACCACAAAGCGCCGCCACCTACGTTATCCTTATGTACCCCTAATCTGCTGCCCCTAACACCGCCGACCCCTATATTATATTTATTAACCCCTAATCTGCCCCCCTCAATGTCGCCTCCATCTGCCTACACTTATTAACCCCTAATCTGCCGAGCGGACCGCCCGCTACTATAATAAAGTTATTAACCCCTAATCCGCCTCACTAACCCTATAATAAATAGTATTAACCCCTAAGCTGCCCTCCCTAACATCGCCGACACCTAACTTCAATTATTAACCCCTAATCTGCCGACTGGAGCTCACCGCTACTCTAATAAATGTATTAACCCCTAAAGCTAAGTCTAACCCTAACACTAACACCCCCCTAAGTTAAATATAATTTACATCTAACGAAATTAATTAACTCTTATTAAATAAATTATTCCTATTTAAAGATAAATACTTACCTGTAAAATAAATCCTAATATAGCTAAAATATAAATTATAATTATATTATAGCTATTTTAGGATTTATATTTATTTTACAGGCAACTTTGTATTTATTTTAACCAGGTACAATAGCTATTAAATAGTTAAGAACTATTTAATAGCTAAAATAGTTAAAATAATTACAAAATTACCTGTAAAATAAATACTAACCTAAGTTACAATTAAACCTAACACTACACTATCAATAAATTAATTAAATAAACTACGTACAATTACCTACAATTAACCTAACACTACACTATCAATAAATTAATTAAATACAATTCCTACAATTAAATACAATTAAATAAACTAGCTAAAGTACAAAAAATAAAAAAGAACTAAGTTACAAAAAATAAAAAAATATAAGAAAAATATTACAACAATTTTAAACTAATTACACCTACTCTAAGCCCCCTAATAAAACAACAAAGCCCCCCAAAATAAAAAATGCCCTACCCTATTCTAAATTAATAAAGTTCAAAACTCTTTTACCTTACCAGCCCTGAACAGGGCCTTTTGTGGGGCATGCCCCAAGAAGTTCAGCTCTTTTGCCTGTAAAAAAAACCCATACAATACCCCCCCAACATTACAACCCACCACCCACATACCCCTAATCTAACCCAAACCCCCCTTAAATAAACCTAACACTAAGCCCCTGAAGATCATCCTACCTTGTCTTCACCTCACCAGGTATCACCGATCCGTCCTGGCTCCAAAATCTTCATCCAACCCAAGCGGGGGTTGGCGATATATCATCCGGTGGCTGAAGAGGTCCAGAAGAGGCTCCAAAGTCTTCATCCTATCCGGGAAGAAGAGGCGATCCGGACCGGCAACCATCTTGATCCAAGCGGCATCTTCTATCTTCATCCGATGACGACCGACTCCATCCTGAAGACCTCCACCGCGGACCCATCTTCTTCCGGCGACGTCCAACTGAAGAATGACGGTTCCTTTAAGGGACGTCATCCAAGATGGCGTCCCTCGAATTCCGATTGGCTGATAGGATTCTATCAGCCAATCGGAATTAAGGTAGGAATATTCTGATTGGCTGATGGAATCAGCCAATCAGAATCAAGTTCAATCCGATTGGCTGATCCAATCAGCCAATCAGATTGAGCTTGCATTCTATTGGCTGTTCCGATCAGCCAATAGAATGCGAGCTCAATCTGATTGGCTGATTGGATCAGCCAATCGGATTGAACTTGATTCTGATTGGCTGATTCCATCAGCCAATCAGAATATTCCTACCTTAATTCCGATTGGCTGATAGAATCCTATCAGCCAATCGGAATTCGAGGGATGCCATCTTGGATGACGTCCCTTAAAGGAACCGTCATTCTTCAGTTGGACGTCGCCGGAAGAAGATGGGTCCGCGGTGGAGGTCTTCAGGATGGAGCCGGTCGTCATCGGATGAAGATAGAAGATGCCGCTTGGATCAAGATGGTTGCCGGTCCAGATCGCCTCTTCTTCCCGGATAGGATGAAGACTTTGGAGCCTCTTCTGGACCTCTTCAGCCACCGGATGATGGATCGCCAACCCGCGCTTGGGTTGGATGAAGATTTTGGAGCCAGGACGGATCGGTGATACCTGGTGAGGTGAAGACAAGGTAGGATGATCTTCAGGGGCTTAGTGTTAGGTTTATTTAAGGGGGGTTTGGGTTAGATTAGGGGTATGTGGGTGGTGGGTTGTAATGTTGGGGGGGGGGTATTGTATGTTTTTTTTTACAGGCAAAAGAGCTGAACTTCTTGGGGCATGCCCCGCAAAGGGCCCTGTTCAGGGCTGGTAAGGTAAAAGAGCTTTTAACTTTAGTAATTTAGAATAGGGTAGGGCATTTTTTATTTTGGGGGGCTTTGTTGTTTTATTAGGGGGCTTAGAGTAGGTGTAATTAGTTTAAAATTGTTGTAATATTTTTCTTATGTTTGTAGATATTTTTTATTTTTTGTAACTTAGTTCTTTTTTATTTTTTGTACTTTAGCTAGTTTATTTAATTGTATTTATTTGTAGGAATTGTATTTAATTAATTTATTGATAGTGTAGTGTTAGGTTTAATTGTAACTTAGGTTAGTATTTATTTTACAGGTAATTTTGTAATTATTTTAACTATTTTAGCTATTAAATAGTTCTTAACTATTTAATAGTTATTGTACCTGGTTAAAATAAATACAAAGTTACCTGTAAAATAAATATTAATCCTAAAATAGCTATAATATAATTATAATTTATAGTGTAGCTATATTAGGATTTATTTTACAGGTAAGTATTTATCTTTAAATAGGAATAATTTATTTAATAAGAGTTAATTAATTTAGTTAGATGTAAATTATATTTAACTTAGGGGGTTGTTAGTGTTAGGGTTAGACTTAGCTTTAGGGGTTAATCCATTTATTAGAATAGCGGTGAGCTCCGGTCGGCAGATTAGGGGTTAATAATTGAAGTTAGGTGTCGGCGATGTTAGGGAGGGCAGATTAGGGGTTAATACTCTTTATTATAGGGTTAGTGAGGCGGATTAGGGGTTAATAACTTTATTATAGTAGCGCTCAGGTCCGCTCGGCAGATTAGGGGTTAATAAGTGTAGGCAGGTGGAGGCGACGTTGAGGGGGGCAGATTAGGGGTTAATAAATATAATATAGGGGTCGGCGGTGTTAGGGGCAGCAGATTAGGGGTACATAGGGATAATGTAAGTAGCGGCGGTTTACGGAGCGGCAGATTAGGGGTTAATAAGTGTAGGCAGGTGGAGGCGACGTTGTGGGGGGCAGATTAGGGGTTAATAAATATAATATAGGGGTCGGCGGTGTTAGGGGCAGCAGATTAGGGGTACATAGGGATAATGTAAGTAGCGGCGGTTTACGAAGCGGCAGATTAGGGGTTAAAAATAAAATGCAGGTGTCAGCGATAGCGGGGGCGGCAGATTAAGGGTTAATAAGTGTAAGGTTAGGGGTGTTTAGACTCGGGGTACATGTTAGAGTGTTAGGTGCAGACGTAGGAAGTGTTTCCCCATAGACAACAATGGGGCTGCGTTAGGAGCTGAACGCGGCTTTTTTGCAGGTGTTAGTTTTTTTTTCAGCTCAAACAGCCCCATTGTTTCCTATGGGGGAATCGTGCACGAGCACGTTTTTGAGGCTGGCCGCTTGCGTAAGCAACTCTGGTATTGAGAGTTGAAGCTGCGTTAAAAATGCTCTACGCTCCTTTTTTGGAGCCTAACGCAGCCTTTATGTGGACTCTCAATACCAGAGTTATTTTTATGGTGCGGCCAGAAAAAAGCCGGCGTTAGTTTTTCGGGTCGTTACCGACAAAACTCCAAATCTAGCCGAGTGTGTTGGCAATGTGGCGGGGTTGCGGTTTAGGGATTAATAGGTTTAGTTAGTGTTGGCGATATGGGGGGATGGCAGTTTAGGGGTTGATAGCTTTTAGTGTCGGCGCTGTGGGTGACAGCGGTTTTTTAGATAATTTTGTTTCGGGAATCGGCATATTCCTTATGTTAAGTAAAATCATTTTTTGGAATCCATTTTTTATTTCGGATCCAATCTTTATTCATATTCATTATTCTATTGTAAACTTCATAATAAAATAATTAATAAGAATAAAGAATGGATCCGAAATAACGAACAGATCCGAAAAAAACGAACAGATCCAAAAAACTATTTAACTTAACATAACTAGTTTGCTGAAACAAATTTTTTTTTAACTTAACTAATTTCCCAAAATGAAATTATTTATTTAACTAATGAAAACTAAATGAAACTAAACAAATGTTTACGCGTTGCACATGTCTACTAAACATCATAATATCCTTTAATAGTGTTGGTAATGGTAAGTTGTTTTCTAAGTTACTGAGAAATATAAGTAGGTCATCCACATAGAGAGATAATACAAAACTTTGACCGCCCATTTGTATACCAGAGCTATGTCTACGCAATAAAATCAAATTGTTCTAAACAAATATTAAATAATAATGGCGATAGCAGACACCCTTGTCTGATACTTCTCTGTAACATAAAACGTTCTATTGCTGATCCATTAATGATCAAAGAAGAGACAGGAGAGCTATAAATCAATTTAATAAAGTTAACAAAATGACCTGAAAATCTAAAATTCCCTTGTGTGCCAAACAAGTGCTCCCAGCTTATGTAGTCAAAAGCTTTTTCTGCATCCAATATAAATACAGCTAAGCTAGATGTGTATGGAAATGTATTTTGTTGAACTTTATTCCAAATATAATCCAATACTAACATAACCTTTCTCGTGTTCTTAACTGGGTTCCTAGCACACATGAATCCTACCTGGTCTTTGTGAATTATTTTACCCAAATTAACTTTTAATCTGTTTGCTATAAAAAAAAAATGAATTAGTCTTTTTATTAATCCAGCAGTGCAGACAAAATGATCCAAACTTAATTTTGTATTCATTGTACCACGCAGGTTATCTTAGCAAGAACATAATACAACGATGTACAATGAGATCATTTTTTGTCCCAGCTTCATACACAAAATAATTTCAACAATTCCTTGTTTGAATATATTAAATAAGAAAAAAACAATACATAACCAAAGAAACAAATAATATACCATCCAATATCTGAACATAAGCTGTGTGTGCTCAACTAAAATGCACTGTTGGTGTGTTTCCTGACACCAAACACATATTACATAACAAGACACACTAACAAACAGACAAACAAACAAACTAACCAACAAAAACAATAACAGAAGAAAAAAAAAAGAAGGAAAAGGGCATAGTCCTCAATATAGTATTTGTCTCCAATGTAAAGGATAGGCTTCTAATTGGAATACTTGTAAGAAGAGAGGAGAAGCACGAAAAGGAGAAAGAATTTGTTTTTGAGTCGGAATGGAGAGAGACATTATCACTTTGTCCCACTTATTAAAAAAAGTCCTCAATTTGCCTTCCGAGAATATCAGAGGGTCATATTGTTCAATTATACTTTGAAATATAATTTCCTTTATGAATGAAGCTAATCCTGGCGCCTTTCTATCCTTCCATCTTCTGAGGATAATTTGCCTAGCAATAAGAGTAGCTGATTTAATTAGCTGTTTTTTACATATTATACTTTCCCTGACCAGAAAAAAAATGTGGTATTTATTTAACGTTAATTTCTCAGATAAGAATTTGTTGATCCAATATTCAACTTGGTGCCAAAATCTCTGTAGCTTTGGACATGCCCAAAACAAATGTATAAGATCTGCCACAGGAGCACTACATTTAGTACATACATTTTCCCTTGCTCTCCCCCTTTGGCCATCATACTTGTGGTCAGATAAGATCTATTCATTAATCTAATATGAGATTTCCTGATTGACGCAGCAGATGAATATTTCAAGATGGCCGAAATACTTTTCCTAAAATCCTCTAATTCTAGCTCTTCAAAATCATGTGACCATTTTGATGTAATCTAGTCAGATTAGGTAATGTAACTTGTGATATGTGTTTTATATGTAAGAGATATAGGGTGTAAACCTGTTGGGAAATGATTGATACAAGATTCCAAAGGACCCAGTGACCATATAAGCTCTCTCTCCCCCCCCCCCCCCGTTAATTTAGACAAATAATGCTTAATTTGTAAATACACAAAGAATTGCTTTGTATTTAAGTTAAATTCCAGTTTTAATTTATTAAAAGATTTTATGGCTTTGGTCTGGGAGTCTATCAATTACATGATATATTTTAGTCCTTTCTGGGCCCATATTTTAAATACATAAAAGTTAAGTCCTGGAGTAAAATCCGTGTTACCTCTGATTCATAAGTATTTTGAAATTGAGTTATCAATTTGTAGTATACTACATAGTTTATTCCAGGCTTTAATTATGTTTTGAAACATAAATTTTGGTATTTTAGCTTTTGGTGTTATTGCTCTCGTCTTATGTAGGAGGGCCTTAAGTGCATACGGATGAATCATGGCCTCCTCTTCCTCTAAGTATGTAATATAATTGGATTCTGTAATCTGGTTTGCTATAATTGATGTCAAAAGTTGAGCAGGGATATAGGTCTATAAGAGCTATCCTCAGCATCCTTATCTTTTTTAAGAATTAAAGATATGTTTGAATAAGCAAAATATGGTGAACATTTCATCCAATTGCTGTAGTACATATTGAATAAACTATGTAGGGGTTATGTGTACCTGTAATATTCTAAACGGTAGGCAATCAGGACCGGGAGCTTTATTAAGCTTAGCCTTTTTGATCCCTTCTGAAATCTCAAGCATTGATATTGGTGCGTTAAGCTCTTGTATACTTTCTTTTGATAATCTAGGTACTTTCACGTTTTTCCCAGAATAGTTTTTCCTGTATCCTATCTATGGGACCCTTTTTATATAGATTCTGGAAAAATTCTATAAAGACCTTCTTAATGTCTGCTGGATTTGTAAATCTATCCTCCCCCTTTTTCATTGCCGAAATCTAATTTCTGCTCTTATGTTTGGTGATTTTAGCTAGGTATTTTGCAGATCTACCAGCGTGGCCTCCATACAGAGCCCTCTGTCTCAAGTCCTCCTGCAACGTTTTTTGATACGTTTCATAGTCTCTTTGGATTCTGTGTATCTTTTCCAACTTAACTAATTTGGATTGGATATGTAGGCGTTGTAGTTGTTTCTAACTGTATTGGACAATTTAATTTCTCTTTGTAAAAATTTTCTTTTCAAATATGATAAATGAGCTCTGATATCACTGCGTAGGACCGCCTTGGCTGCTTCCCAAAATATCTCCAATTTGTCTAGGTAAGAAGAATTAAGATTATAGTAATTCCTCCATTTCTCCTTCAACCAATTTTGAAATGTAATAATCTGTGTCAAATAAGTAGGAAAAAAGAGGTTAAAAATTGTTTGGTTGCTGCGCAGTTCTAATATTAATGTCTAGTGAAATAATCGCATGATCAGAGATTGTAATGTAATGTAGTGTCTGAAGTTAAAAACGTCTATTCTTGAGAGTGCTTGCTGCCCCTTAGACATTCATGTGAAGTATTTAAGATCCAGGTTCTGAATGCGCCATTATCTTTCAATCCTAACTTATTGCATAATTTATGTAATATCCGTGTCTTCCTATCTTTCCTAATTATATTCTTCTTAATCAATCTGTCTAGTTTAGGAGTAGAAATCAAATTAAAGTCCCCCGTGAGTATTACATTTTGACCAACAGTTTCAATGTTAAATCGACCCAAAATGTATGATCAATTGCATTTGGGCCATAGAGATTACACAGCGTAAAATAAATTTTATTTAATTTCAATTTAATGATTTGATAGCGAGCATCTGGATCTAATATTGTTGCTTCTATATTATAAGATAAATTCTTATTTATAAGAATTGCAACGCCCTTTTTTCTTCTGTCACACGGGGCGGCTATAACCTCTCCAACCCATTTTGATTTTAGTTTACTAATCTCTGACTGTTTCAGATGTGTTTCTTGTAACATCGCTATATCTGGTTTAAATTTACCAAGTTGTTTAATAATAGCCTACCTTTTGATTGGAGAGGTTATGCCGCCCACATTCCACGACAGTCTAAGAATATCTACTACCATCTGTATCTACATGTATCTATGAAGTACAGGTATAGGGGGAAGAAAAAAAAGTGGGGGGTGAATAAAACATATTCAACTTAAGACTACCATTGTTTTAACATCCTCATAAGATTCCTCTATGTCATAAAACCAGCATGCACATGAAAAAATAATAATATGCAAAATGTCTAAACAATAAATAAAAACACTCCATTCCACTCAATAGTAATACTATCCTAATTAATCTTGTAAAGCTATTCTATACCTTCACTTTTACAAAACATACAAGCCTCTGCTGCGTTATTAAGAATTTTCATCTCCCCATCAATTACAATTATTAATTTTGCAGGGTATACCAATCTTGCGTCTAACTTAGCTTGGATGAGTTTAGAATAGAATGGAGACATGTATCTTCTCTTTGTCATTGTCTCACCTGAAAAGTCTTGGAACATTAAGATTTTATGTTGGTCTAATATCATATAGCTAACTTTATCCTGAAAATTCAGGAATTTCAATACCACCAGTCTAGGTTTGTTATTACCTTCTACATTTTTTCGCACTGGCCCAACTCTATGGCATCTATTTATCAAGCCGTCAACTTACCTGCATTCGACGGCACCAATACGCTCGCCTAAGATCGCCTAACATCGCTGCTGCGGACTTGAATATGTTCTCTAAAGTTACCAAAGAAGCTGTCAAAAAGCCGCACACCAAGTACGGGGCGATGAGCAGCGGGATGTTGTTAACTAACAGTCATCGATCTTGCTGCTCTTCGGCTTTTTTACAGCTTTATTGGTATACTGTCACTAAACACCGCCACTATACTATACTATTTACCCCCTATACCGCTGCTCCCGGCCCCCGCCGCAACTCTAATAAATGTATTATCCCCTAAACCGCTGCTCCCGGAGCCCACCGCAACTAAATAAAGTGTTTAACCCCTAAACCGCTCCCAGACCCCGCCACAATTAAATACAATTATTAACCCCTAAACCGCCGCTCCCGGAGCCCACCGCCACATACATTATACTTATTAACCCCTAATCTTGTGCCCCCTACACCGCCGCCACCTACATTATATTTATTAACCCCTAATCTGCCCCCCCTACACCGCCGCCACCTACCTACATTTATTAACCCCTAATCTGCCTCTCCCAACGTCGCTGCCACTATATTAAATTTATTAAACACTAAACCTAAGTCTAACCCTAACCCTAACACCCCCTAACTTAAATATAATTTAAATAAATCTAAATAAATATTACTATCATTAAATAAATTATTCCTATTTAAAACTAAATACTTACCTATAAAATAAACCCTAAGATTTTATAGGTAAAAGAGCTGATTACTTTGGGGCAATGCCCCACAAAAGGCCCTTTTAAGGGCTATATGTAATTTAGTGTAGGATAGGGGGGGGCTTTTTTATTTTGTTAGGGGGATTAGAGTAGGTGTAATTAGTTTAAAAATCTTGAAATTATGTTATTATTTTCTGTAATTTAGTGTTTGTTTGTTTTTGTACTTTAGATAATTTGTTTTAATTGTATTTAATTGTATTTAGTTTAGGTAATTAATTTAATTATAGTGTAGTGTTAGGTGTAATTGTATCATAGGTTAGGTTTTATTTTACAGGTATATTTGTATTTATTTTAACTAGGAAGTTATTAAATAGTTAATAACTATTTAATAACTATTCTACCTAGTTAAAATAAATACAAACTTTCCTGTAAAATAAATATAAACCCTAAGATAGCTACAATGTAACTATTAGAGTAGGTGTAATTAGTTTAAAAATCTTGTAATTATGCTATTATTTTCTGTAATTTAGTGTTTGTTTGTTTTTGTACTTTAGATAATTTGTTTTAATTGTATTTAATTGTATTTAGTTTAGGTAATTAATTTAATTATAGTGTAGTGTTAGGTGTAATTGTATCATAGGTTAGGTTTTATTTTACAGGTATATTTGTATTTATTTTAACTAGGAAGTTATTAAATAGTTAATAACTATTTAATAACTATTCTACCTAGTTAAAATAAATACAAACTTGCCTGTAAAATAAATATAAACCCTAAGGCCTAGATTTGGAGTTTGGCGGTAGCCGTGAAAACCAGCGTTAGAGGCTCCTAACGCTGGTTTTAGGCTACCGCCGGTATTTGGAGTCAGTCAAAAAAGGATCTAACGCTCACTTTTCAGCCGCGACTTTTCCATACCGCAGATCCCCTTACGTCAATTGCGTATCCTATCTTTTCAATGGGATCTTTCTAACTCCGGTATTTAGAGTCGTGGCTGAAGTGAGCGTTAGAATTCTAACGACAAAACTCCAGCCGCAGAAAAAAGTCAGTAGTTAAGAGCTTTCTGGGCTAACGCCGGTTTATAAAGCTCTTAACTAATGTGCTCTAAAGTACACTAACACCCATAAACTACCTATGTACCCCTAAACCGAGGTCCCCCCACATCGCCGCCACTCGATTCAATTTTTTTAACCCCTAATCTGCCGACCGCCACCTACGTTATCCTTATGTACCCCTAATCTGCTGCCCCTAACACCGCCGACCCCTATATTATATTTATTAACCCCTAACCTGCCCCCCACAACGTCGCCGCCACCTACCTACAATAATTAACCCCTAATCTGCCGACCGCAAAGAGCCGCCACCTACATTATAGCTATGTACCCCTAATCTGCTGCCCCTAACACCGCCGACCCCTATATTATATTTATTAACCCCTAATCTGCCCCCCTCAACGTCGCCTCCACCTGCCTACACTTATTAACCCCTAATATTATCTTACAGTTAATTTTGTAATTATTAAATAGTTCTTAACTATTTAATAGCTATTGTACCTGGTTAAAATAAACACAAAGTTACCTGTAAAATAAATATAAATCCTAAAATAGCTATAATATAATTATAATTTATATTGTAGCTATATTAGGATTTATTTTACAGGTAAGTATTTAGCTTTAAATAGGAATAATTTATTTAATAAGAGTTAATTAATTTCGTTAGATTTAAATTATATTTAATTTAGGGGGGTGTTAGTGTTAGGGTTAGACTTAGCTTTAGGGGTTAATACATTTATTAGAATAGCGGTGAGCTCCAGTCGGCAGATTAGGGGTTAATCTTTGAAGTTAGGTGTCAGCGATGTTAGGGAGGGCAGATTAGGGGTTAATACTATTTATTATAGGGTTAGTGAGGCGGATTAGGGGTTAATAACTTTATTATAGTAGCGGTGCGGTCCGCTCGACAGATTAGGGGTTAATAAGTGTAGGCAGGTGGAGGCGACGTTGTGGGGGGCAGATTAGGGGTTAATAAATATAATATAGGGGTCGGCGGTGTTAGGGGCAGCAGATTAGGGGTACATAGGGATAATGTAAGTAGCGGCGGTTTACGGAGCGGCAGATTAGGGGTTAAAAATAATATGCAGGGGTCAGCGATAGCGGGGGCGGCAGATTAGGGGTTAATAAGTGTAAGGTTAGGGGTGTTTAGACTCGGGGTACATGTTAGAGTGTTAGGTGCAGACGTAGGAAGTGTTTCCCCATAGACAACAATGGGGCTGCGTTAGGAGCTGAACGCGGCTTTTTTGCAGGTGTTAGGTTTTTTTTCAGCTCAAACAGCCCCATTGTTTTCTATGGGGGAATCGTGCACGAGCGCGTTTTTGAGGCTGGCCGCGTCCGTAAGCAACTCTGGTATCGAGAGTTGCAGTGGCGTTAAATATGCTCTATGCTCCTTTTTTGGAGCCTAACGCAGCCATTCTGTGGACTCTCAATACCAGAGTTATTTTAAAGGTGCGGCCAGAAAAAAGCCAGCGTTAGCTACGTGGGTCGTTACCGACAAAACTCTAAATCTAGCCGTAAGATAGCTACAATGTAACTATTAGTTATATTGTAGCTATCTTAGGGTTTATTTTACAGGTAAGTATTTAGTTTTAAATAGGAATAATTTATTTAATGATAGTAATATTTATTTATATTTAAATTATATTTACGTTAAGGGGTGTTAGGTTTAGGGTTAGACTTAGGTTTAGTGGTTAATAAATTTAATATAGTGGCGGTGACGTTGGGGGTGGCAGATTAGGGGTTAATAAATGTAGGTAGGTGGCGGCGGTGTTGGGGGGCAGATTAGGGGTTAATAAGTATAATGTAGGTGGCGGTGGGCTCTGGGCGGGGTCCGGGAGTGGGGGTTTAGGGGTTAATAAGTTTATTTAGTTGCGGCAGTGTCTGGGAGCAGCGGGATAGGGGTTAATAAGTTTTATTTAGGTGTCGGCGGTGTCGGGCAGCAGATTAGCGGTTAATAAGTATAATGTAGGTGGCGGCGGTGTAGGGGGCAGCAGATTAGAGGTGTTAGGGTGTTAGGTGTACATGTTCCCATAGGGATCAATGGGATATTGGGCAGCAGCGAACATGAGCTCTCGTTGCTTTCCGACTCCCATTGATTCCTATGGCATCCGCCGCCTCCAGGGCGGCGGATTGAAAACCAGGTACGCTGGGCCGGAATAGTGCCGAGCGTACCTGGTAGATATTTGATAACTTCCAAAAGTAGTCAGATTGTGCCGAACTTGCGTTCGGAACATCTGTAGTGAAGTAAGCATTGATCTGTGTCGGACTGAGTCTGGCGGATCGTATGTTACGTAACCAAATTCTACTGTAGCCGGTTTGTACGGTTTGATAACTAAGGCGAATCAGGCTTGCCACAAATACGCTGCGGAATTCCAGCGTATTTGCTGTTGACGGCTTGATAAATACATGCCTATGTATTCTCTCAATATAAACTATGTGAGATGATGGTTAGATGTTTAATAACTGAGGTAACCTATGTGCTGGAAAGTGCATTAAGTCTTGATATTCAGGCGTCTCAGGGAGACCAATAATCCTAATGTTATTCTGCCGTGAGTGGACCTCAAGTTCCTCAATTCTAGCCTGTAAAACTGACATTGAGGCCCATTTTTCAAGCTCCGTATAGAGCTTGTGGGCCGTGTTTCTGGTGAGTCTTCAGACTCGCCAGAAACAGCAGTTATGAAGCCGCGGTCTAAAGACCGCTGCTCCATAACCCTGTCCGCCTGCTCTGAGCAGGCGGACAGGAATCGCCACAATTCAACCTGATCGAGTACGATCGGGCTGATTAACACCTCCCTGCTGGCAGCCCATTGGCCGCGAGTCTGCAGGGGGTGGCGTTGCACCAGCATCTCTTGTGAGCTGCTGGTGCAATGCTAAATACGGAGAGTGTATTGCTCTCCACATTCAGCGATATCTGTCGGACCTGATCTGCACTGTCGGATCAGGTCTGACAGACATTTGATGATTCTGCCTCATTGTCTTCGACTGTTTTTGCGAGACTTGTTCTTGTATCATAAACCTGTCCTCTAGCTCAGAGACCCTAGTCTCAGCTTCAGTCAAACGTGCAGAAAATTGTCTAATTTCATTGGATAAACCACAAATTTCTTGTTTAATTTTGGTCTTGACTGCCTCTAGTTGTGGAATAATCATCTTTGAGATCTGAGTAACCAATTCAGATATATCAGAATTGAAAAGATTAATCTCACTACGTTCCTGTGTGACTTCTATACTATGTTTAGCTTGTGTGCTACCTTTTTTTCTCGCTGTTTGGGCATGGCAGGAGAATTGCCTTTCCCTTGTGCAATTAATCTTTCCATCAATGCTATCATTCCCAAGGGAATAATTCAACCAGACCAATAGTAATAATAAAATAAAAACCTATTGAGAAACATACAATTCTAACCTAGTGTTATAAAAATGAGTGATGCAAAAAAAGAGTTGGGCAGAAAAACACTGCCTATCTAAGTTAAATACTTATGTAAGGGTCAACAACCCTAAAAGAAGAATGTTACAAACATAAAAAGTGAAAACTTCAAACAGTGAAAATTTTGGGCTGTGTATACATAGCTAGCAAACCAAAGAACACCAACCCCAAATGGCTTGTCCTGTCAGACGGCCCAGACAAAGGCCTACGTATCTGTACAGTCCCAACAGTATATAAATAACCCTGTTCATGTTTGTTGGTCACCTACGCATTATATCATATTCAGCATTAACACATACCAGTATTGATTTCAATTAAATTCAATCTGCTGTCACATTGCTTAGTAGTATATTCAAGTAGTAGTAGTATATTCAAGTACAGGGTAGATGTGCACCTTAGATACCATATAAACTGATATCCTACCTGGTTAGTAAAAATCAAATTTACAATAATTATACCGGTTTAAGGTATATCTTCTTCTATGTCAACCAAATTCCTTTTATATTTGCTAGATTACCACCATGTAGTTTAGAACTAAGCGTGCAGAGTACTGCAACTCTTTTATAAGAGGAATGTTCATGTAGAAGTCTAGTGTGTATACAATTTCGCTCCTACCCAGTAAGGGTTATGGGAGCCATTCTTCCCACAGATTTCCAGGGATAATGCCTTCCAACAGAATATTTCAGACCAAAGTTATGCTGCTTACAGGTATACTAATCACCGTTCGCTGATTACTTCGTAAAAATTATAATAAACAGCAGGACTTCGGTTACAATTCTGTCACTGATCCACTTTCAACCACAAGTAGGGGGATTACTTCACTTATGTTTCATAGCAAGTCTGTATTGGAAATGATATGCTGGATTGCAATGGCCTCTTCTATCCCTTTAACAAAGCGTGCCTCATGATCTATCTTTTTCCTGAATAATAAATAGTGCTCAGGTATCTAAATATTTACAGTCCACCGTTCTAAAGATGGAGCACAAAGAATCTTTCGGTGAGATTTATTCAGCCCACTATATTCAAATAGATAGTTTCAGGATAGGCCTAAAAAGCAACCGAGTCTGTGAAAGTCGACTTTTTGGAATAAAAATAGTCTCCCAATTCCAGCCTGCCAAGTCAAACTTATACATTTTTATGCAGGCAGTAGTAGCAATAGTGTCCCAAAAGGTGTGTAAGATTAGGAAAACAGACTTACCAGCATCCATTTAGTCTGTCATTTATTCATGCCCTCATTCCGGTCCCTTTGCTTGAGTCCTGCTGCAGAGAATTCACTTGCCCAGCGTCTCTTTTCACCCTATACTGACAGCCTCTCCAAATCTTCCTCTGTCCACCACTTGTGGATGGGCTTGTCTCGTATATGCGATGATGTCACATACTCTCCCTGGTTAGCAGGGGATTCCCCAATCCTGGGCACAGGACAGAAGCAGGTACTGGTAACTGGGCTGAGTGTGTTTCATTCTTTAAAGAAGCTTGGGCAGAATTGCTTGCACGATGAATACTTTTGCCGGTAAGGCTGTATAGGTCCTCTAATCAGGTCACCAGTTCCCCCGGAGCCGTTGGTTTGACCCATCCCCGTGGGTTGGATGATTCCTTAGGATTATAGCTTTAGGTCAACTGAGTGGAATTGCTCCAGCCACGCAAACAAATATTGGCTTCAATGACTTCCGCAACATGGACGGATTGCCTCCCTAATCCAGGTCAGTATTGTGGTAGCACGGCCAAGGATGCAGCGTTTGGGTAGGATGGAACTGCTCCAGAATTCTAAAGTGCGAAGCTGTGGTGTCCTGCTAGCTCCGCCTCCCAACGGAAGTCATGTTTCCGAGAGCACAAATGTTAGGTTATTTTAAATTTTCGTAATTTTGTGGGGTTTTTTTTGTAATGTTAGATTTTTGGGGGTTTTCGTAGTGTTAGGATTTTTTTTATTTTTAGTTTGTTTATTTTTTTAAAAAATAGTAATGTTATGTTAATTTATAGTTTAATCTTAGTTTTTTTTAATTTCACAGGTAAGTTTTTATTTATTTTAAGGTAGTTATATTGTACTTTTAATTTAAAGTTAGGGGGGTTAGGTTTAGGGGTTAATAACTTAATTTAGTGTTTTGCGATGTGGGGGGGCAGCGGTTTATGGGTAAAAAGTTTTAGTTTAGTATTATCGATGTGGGAGGCTGGCGGTTTAGGGGTTAATACATTTATTTTAGTATTATCGATGTGGGGGATAGCGGTTTAGGGGTTAATAGATTTATTTTAGTAGTACCAATGTGGGGGCCGGTGGTTTAGGGGTTAATAATTAATTTTCGTTTTGGCAATGTGGGAGGTCGGCGGTTAAGGGGTTAATATGTTTAGTGTCAGCTATTTCAGAGGGCGGCAGTTTAGGGGTTAATAACTTTAATTAGTGTTGGCGATGTCAGGGGGTAGCGGATTAGGGTTATTTAGACTAGGGGTTTATGTGAGGATGTTAGGTTTTTACATAGCTTTCTTGTCCCCATAGACATCAATGGGGATTGTGTTATAGCGGTCGCAATTCCGCGATCGCAGGTGTTAGTTTTTTTCTAACACTTTCTCCCCATTGATGTCTATGGGGAAAAACATGCATGAGCATGTCAAGTCAGGCCTTGGCTTTGTGCGGTATGGAGCTTATCGCACCATATCGCACAACCAAAGAAGGTTTTTCAGTAACTTGTAATGGCAGCACTATGGAGAGTGCGTTATCGCTCATTTTTTTGCATTATTTATGCACCCGGTTTAGCGCATAACTTGTAATCTTGATGCAATAAAATCGTGTCACTATCAAAATACTTAAAGGGACAGTAAATTTAAAAAAAAATAGTGCAGAATTATATAACATTATCTTAGCGAGAGCTTTTAAAATCAAAAGATTCTTGAGATTTTAGCGCTTTACGGGCTAGCTGTCTAATCACAGCGGGCCTGATCGCGCTATTGAACTTAATGTAGCTTGCTCCTGCTACCAGACCAGAGCAGGAGCGAGCTACATTAAAGGGACAGTCTACACCAGAATTTTTATTGTTTTAAAAGATAGATAATCCCTTCATTACCCATTTCCCAGTTTTGCATAACCAACACAGTTATAATAATATACTTTTAACCTCTGTGATTATCTTGTATCTAAGCCTCTGCAAACTGACCCTTTTTTCAGTTCTTTTGATAGACTTGCAGTCTAGCCAATCAGTGCCTGCTCCCATATAACTTCTCGTGCACGAGCACAGTGTTATCTATATGAAATACGTGAACTAACACCCTCTTGTGGGGAAAAACTGTTAAAATGCAATCTGAGAGAGGTGGGCTTCAAGGTCTAAGAAATTAGCATATGAACCTCCTAGGTTAAGCTTTCAACTAAGAATACCAAGAGAACAAAGCAAAATTGGTGATAAAAGTAAATTGGAAAATTGTTTAAAATTACATGCTCTATCTGAATCATGAAAGTTTATTTTGGCCTAGACTGTCCCTTTAAGTTCATTAGCACGATCAGGCGTGCTGTGATTATACAGTGCGCCCTGCTTGAAAAAGCAGACCAGATTAGAAAAGCCTGGAAAGGAGACCAGGTAAGTGCAGCTTCCAGCACTAAAATCTTGAAAATCTTTTGATTTTAAAAGCTCTCGCTAAGATAATGTTATATAATTCTGCACTATGTGCAGAATAATATAACATTTTTTAAGTTTACTTTCCCTTTAAGAACTTAACTTTATGTATATAATAGTATATACAGACATACCTCTTTCTATTGCGCTTCACAGATATTGCTCTTTTTACAAATTGAGATTTGTGGCAAGCAAGTCTATTGGCGCCATTTTTCCGGCAGCATATATACAGTACACATAAACACATAAATTCACATGAATACACATATATACACACCAAAATGTAAAGGAAAAAAATATTCTTTACATGTTTAAATACTACTCTCATACGCATGGTATATATGTATATAGTTTACTATCACTTTAAGGAGTTCTTCAGCTTGATCTTTTAGGCATAATTTCTACCCATTCCTTTAGTCCCAAACTCCTTTCAGAGAATAGCCTCAAGGAGAAGCTCCAGCCTCTCCCTTTCTCTCTCACACCAACAGGAAACTTGACTTTTAGGGTGAGATTACATATGCGGCGCAAGCTTCAGAGTAACTGCTGAAACCTGCGCCGACCGTAATTTCACCTTGCACATCGGGATTATCACATAAAACATGTAAAAGTCTAACCCACCTTCCAAAAATAAACCTGACGTATAAAACCCCTATATCGGCCATCAAACCCACATCGCAACTAATAATAAATGTATTAACCCCTAAAGCAACAACCCCCACAACGCAATATGCCTAATTAAATTATTAACCCCTAATCCGCCATTCACCCACATCGCCACAAACCTTATAAATCTATTAACCCCTAATCCGCCAAACCCACACAACACAATAATCCTAATAAAACTATTAACCCCTAAACCGCCATTAACCCACATCGCAACAAACCTAATAAATCTATTAACCCCTAATCCACCAAACCCCCACAACGAAAATAACTAATTCAATTACTAAGCCCCCTAACCTATAACCCCCTAATCTAACACCCCCTAAATTAACCCCAATTACCTAATTTAAAAAATACTAAGTAATAAACAATTAAAATAAAATAGTTAACTTTACTTAAAAATAAAAAAAACCCTAAGATTATATAGCGCCTCAGATCAAGAGGAATATGTTCCTTTATGAAGACTAAATTTCAGAAGCCAGGTTAAAAAATAATGCTAAGTAATACAAAAATTTGAATAAGTGTATAGGGACGTCTCCCAGAGCACCTATTAGCGTCGGAGATTTAAGACGGCTCCAAAAATCTATACAGTGTATAGTTCTATATACATCAAATACTCAGATGTCATTGATCACTTATCCACAGTTCTTTGGGTGCTTATGTTTTTCAGTGTCACAGTATGATTCACAATATGGTTCCCAGTAAGAGGTTAAAAATTACCTTTGTCCAGTTTTTTTGTATGCCAGTGACACGTGAAGAGTAGACGGTACTCACCCTCAAGTTCCTTGGATGCTGGATACAAATTGACGCGTTTCACCCGCAACTCAGGCTTTTTCAAGACAATAACCAGCTATAGTGTCTGGTGCATAAGTACCCACTCTTCTAATTTGATTGGTCCATATATAATAGGCTGAATTTAAGGTGGTGGATATTTAAGATGGTATTTCTCTTTATTAGCGGCTCCTTGATCCTGAACAAAATTAGTTCTTCATCTTTTGACAAGTTACATATCGGTTAGTATGATTCATATGGTTATACAAAGTGAGTTTATACATGCATATTATAATGATATTACAAAGGCCTCATGGCTTAGAATAAAATTAAGAATGGGAATTGGCTTCATAAAAATCGGCTTTATGAAAGATATATATCGGCTTCATATAAATATATATATATATATATATATATATATATATATATATATATATATATATCTTCATAAAATTATAACCATTTCATAAAAATATATATATAGAGGTTTCATATAAATAGATATATATATTGGCTTCATAAAATGATATCCGCTTCATAAAGTATATATATATATATATATATATATATATATATATATATATATATATATATATATATATATATATATATAAAAAGGCTTCATAAAAAGTTTTTTATAAAAATATACACACAGGCTTCGAACATCTGCTACATAAACAACGTATTTTTGATTCTTATTACCCTCTCAGAGTCATAAATCATATTAAATTACTCTCTACTTATATAGAAATATACATATCCCTATCTCTAGCATATAAGGACTAACATATGCATAAATAGACCTAACCTGGGAGGGCAATGGGCTCAGATCTCATTGAGGTTTTTAGAGTATTATATAGATATGGATGAAAACATACAGGAATTAAATTATAAACATAATTAGTAGTGATTATATGTGATAGTACTTCTACAATTTCTGAAGAGAAAACTTTGTGATTCAATATTAAGTGTGAAGTGTCTGGAGTTATAGATTTCCATGTGTATATACCTGAAATCTTTTCAAGACATTGTTGATTGCAGGTTTTATAAATGGCTCCTAAATGACTAGTGTTAGTATTAGTGTGTACTTAAAATCCCAACTATCGATAATGTGATAGACAAATATATCTACATTTGTATATATGTGGATACATATGTATTACATACACACATATAAAGTATATTAACGAGGTATCTAACTAAAGGTGTACATATAATATTGGTGTTTTCTTAGGTGTGTGTTTACAGTAGTGTTCTATAAGTGATCTGTAGCTACTAGTTGTGGGGGCATTATGTCAAACTATATGTATATAACACAAGGATCAGAACAGATTAGTAGTGCATAAGTGGACATATAAGGAGGAAGCAAGGATATACCTAATGGGTATACACACATGTCTCCAAATGTTCTAAACCAACAGAAATGGAGATAAATCCAGTTCCGAGTTTAGTCTGTTTGGAAAGAGAGGGTCCATATGGTATATCAATTCAGCTTCTTTAAGAAGAAACTTCTTTTCAAAATCGCCCCCCCCCCCCCGCCAATCCGAGTGTACCTTACAAATCCCCCAATATTGGAAATCTTTTAGATTGTTCCCGTGGACTTGGAAATGTTTGTACAGATGAATATCCAAATTCCCTTTCTCTATGTTACAGAGGTGTTCACGGATTCGATCCCTCAGGCCTCTAGTAGTTTCACCTAAATAGATTTTTATAGGTACTTTGCAATATGGGTGAATGGGGGATTAGGGGTTAATAGTTTATTAAGGTATATTGCGTTGTGGGGTGATGGCGGTTTAGGGTTTAATCACTTTATTAGGTATATAGCGTTGTGGGGGGTTGGCAGATTAGGGGTTAATAGGTTAATTAGATGTTTGCGATGTGGGGGTTGGTGGATTAGGGGTTAATATAGTTTATTAGTTGGTGGTTGACAGGTAGATAGATATTGTGCATGCGTTAGGTGTTAGTTACTATTTTCAGGGGGTTACGGTGCTCACATACTCAGCGCAAGTTTAGTTGCGCCTGCCTATGTGTGGCGAGGTGAAAATTGAGTAAAATGTCTCCATTTTTGCCGCATAAGTCCTTGCGCTGAATATGTGATACCGATTTGCAACGCGGTTCTATGTTATCTTATGGGAGCCAAAATTGCGGGTGCGATGGGTGAAATATATTATATGCAGTGCTGTATATGTGATACCAAGCTCAAGTAAAAAACGGCGAGTTTTTATATCAAGTCCCCAGACTAATAACATTTGGCATACACTGCATTGTAAATTACATGGAATCTGAGCAACTGCTAACTATCATTAATAAATCAGTTCAGGGGGAAAATATATATACTTAAAGGTACATGATTTACATGATTATATATATACTTAAAGGTACATGATTTAGATAGAGTAATTTTTAACAACTTTCTAATTTATTTCTATTATTAAATTGAATTTGTTCCTTTAGTATGCTTTGCTGAAAAGCAGGAAAGTAAGCTCAGGAGAGTGCACGTGTCTGGAGCACTTTTAAAAGAATGTTATCCATTTGCAAGAGCATTATATGGTAGCACTATTTCCTGCCATCTACTGATCCAGACACCTACCTAGGTAAAATACCATCGGAACAAAGCAAATTTCAAAATAGAAGTAAATTGTATAGAGACAAAAAGAAAAACGAGCGCAGCCACGACTCAAGGTAAAAGTTTTAATGCTTCCAAATTGCGCATACACACATATTGCACTTACAAGAGCTTAGATAAAAACAGGCGCCTCAAAGTGGTAGATCATTTAGGATTATCCTGTCCCGGTTCAGCTGTGGCTTTTACACCTTCCTTGTGATCGAGCTTTCTCCGGTATACACAGTCCGTTATTGATCGTCCCACAGACAAGCTTTTTATTCCCTTAGTTCTTTGGTGACTGCTGCCTTGTGCCTTTCTACACGTTTCGTCCGACCTATGCGAACTTTCTCAAGACTTGCAAACAAGGATGAAGTTTTTCGCGGGAGTTTAAATGCTGATAACTCCTCCCTATTCCTATCTTGTAGGCCAATCATATGTCCAACTTTGTCACACCCACCTCTGACTAAATACAGATTGGTGTGCCGTAAAAAAGATACAAAATTACAAAGTTAAAACGGCTTGATACATTCGGTATACAATTTGTTAACTAACATCCATTTATTCATTCAACTTAAATATACATTATAAAAAATCATCACATAACCAAACCGCTTCCTAAATAAATTCTAACTTAAAATACTTAAAAAACTATATACTCCTAAATACATTATATATATATATTTCGTACATTCATAAATTTATTCATTGGTGTACATAGGCTTTTAAAAATCTATTATATTTCATATTTAAAGGATGCTGCCATTTTGGAATGGCTTGTTTTTAGACTGGCTGCCCTTCATATTACCTACTCCTGCTATCATTCTAACTACAGATGTCTATCCTTACTCTATCTGTGATTGTGAAACCATTCCCAGTTTCTAGTTTGAGACTGCACATCAGAGCATGAAAGCCTGGAGATCGAGGTCAATGTTCAACCCTTTAGGGGCCAGACTTTCTAATTGTTGTATCCATTTTGTCTCCTTTTTTCTCAAAGTTATCAGTCTCTGATGTGGATTTGACCCTGATGGCACTACTTCTAAAATACTAATTCGTAGGCTAGAGGGATCTTGCTTATGGTGGTATTTAAAGTGTTCAGACACACTGTGTGTTTTTAACCCTATCTCAATATTGTGAATGTGTTCGTAACATCTTCTCTTGATTTTCCGTTTGGTCCTTCCCACATAGATCCTCCCACATTTACATGTAAGCCCGTAAATTACAAATGTGGATTGACAGGTACCCCTTGAGTTTATTGGTATTGACTTGGTGTGATTCCAATTATCCATAGAATCCCTATTAAGATAATTTAGGTTACACTGAAGTAAATTGAAATATAAAGGTTAGGGTAAGCGCTGTATTTTTAAGAATTAGTGTTTAGAAGTAAATTGTAACCTTTTTTTTTAAATTGTTTTCTCTATCTGAATCACATCATTTGTTGGGGGTTTCATATCCCTTTAAAGGTAATCACAGATGGGCATTTGTGCCGCTACTTTTCAATGGTAGGGTAAATGGTGTTGGGTATATGGGTGTCTGGAGGGGAGTCTTGCTTTTTTACATTAAAGCATAAGCACCCATTTTAGTCACTCTCTTAAGGGGACATTAAACACCACAAGATATTAATATAAATTGTTTAAATACATGTAGTGAAATGACTTTGCAATATACTTTTTTTTTTCTCTCCTTTCCTATAATCTATTTCTGAATATTGTGGGTTTTCCAATTCATGTTAAACATGGAAGTGCACACACAGCTATAATCCAGACAGTCATTGGCTGCACACTCTAGTAAGCCATTTATAACTATTCCTAATTGGCCTCAGAAGAAATGTTAACCAAAGTTACAATATGGCGGCACCCACTACTTTATGAACATTAAAGTGAAGGTAAACTTTGATGAATGAAAGCCGTTTTTAAAAAATGCTATAAAAAACAGGGGCACTTTCATTCATCAAAGTTTAGAAAGCAGCCTTTTTGTTAAAAAAATTACCTTTGTTCTTCTCACAGCCAGAGCAGCTTCCCCCACATGGAGATCCTCTCTTCACACGTCAGAATCCGGCTTCCTCCAATCATGGCATGGCCCTTTAATGCCTTTGAGCCAAAATTATTAAAATGATGTGCAACTAATTTTCACAACAAGCAATTTCCTCCTGTTGCGCATGTTGCCAGCTATATTATTTTGTTTGTGGCATGTTATAGTTTTGGAGGTAGTAGTGGTACTGTGAGCATGGAACAGGTGAGAGATAAGCTAAGGGTATCTCTTTACCCCTAGGCTTTAAAGCAAGTTGTGCTTGGAAATATGTGAATCTCTGTTTGGGTAGTAAACATTCCCAAAAAGTCTTTAGGCAGACTAGCAAGTTACTGGTAAAAATGTCAGCATCACATTCAGAAGAGAAGCAGAGCATTTTTAATCCCAGATTTCATTGCTGGTGGTGACAAGAACTGAAAGTAATGATACAGATTACAAAGAATGTAAAAAACTGGCATAATAGACTGAAAATCAAAGGGACAACTATTCTACGATATGTGATCTGCTACTAATCAGGTTTGACTGAAATAACTGTAATGCTATAAATGTATTATCAATTTATTCATTTTCAGATAAAAGCATTTCACAGGTTATCATTTCAATAAACCCATATGGTACTTGGAACCCTATAAAAACCTTAAAGTGACAGTCAAGTCAAATTAAACTTTCATGATTCAGATATGGCATGCAATTTTAAACAACTTTCAAATTTACTTTTATCATCAAACTTGCTTTCTTCTCCTGGTATTCTTTGTTGAAAACTAAACCTAGGTAGGCTCATATGCTAATTTCTAAGCCCTTGTAGGCCGCCACTCAGTGCATTGTGATAGTTCATGTGTGTTCTTGTGTGTCATATTATTATTATTTATTTATTTATTATCGGTTATTTGTAGAGCTTCAACAGATTCCGCAGCGCTATAAACAAAGGGGGAGTACAACAAAACATTTATAGGGATCAAACGGGTAGAGGGCCCTGCCAAGAGTTGCACTGCTGTAGTCAACTCTTAAGAAGGTGATCTACAAACAGCTGGACTCTTAGGCTTACATGCTAAGGGAGTTCAGGAGATAGCAATGGAGGAGAAGAACTGGTATAAAGAAAATTTAGTGTAGGTTGTATGCATCCCTGAACAGTAGAGTCTTTAGGGATCGCTTGAAGCTTTCAAAACTAGGGGAGAGTCTTGTGGAGCGAGGCAGAGAGTTCCACAAGATGGGAGCCAGTCTGGAGAAGTCCTGTAAACGGGAGTGTGATGAGGTAACCAGAGAGGAGGAGAGTAGGAGGTAATGAGCAGGGCGAAGGGGACGCAAGGGAGAGTATCTGGAGACAAGGTCTGAGATATAGGGGGGGAGCAGTGCAGTTGATGGCTTTGTATGTCAGAGTGAGAATTTTGTGTTTGATCCTAGAGGCAAGAGGAAGCCAGTGAAGGGATTGGCAGAGAAGTGCAGCAGATGAAGAGCGACGTGTAAGGAAGATGAGCCTGGCAGAGGCATTCATTATGGATTGTAAAGGAGCTAGGCGGCAGGTGGGGAGACCAGAGAGGACAGAGTTGTAGTAATCAAGGCGGGAAAGAATGAGAGAGTGGATTAAAATCTTAGTTGTGTCTTGTGTAAGGAAGTGTCTAATTTTAGAGATGTTTTTAAGGTGGAAGTGGCAGGTTTTAGCCAAGTACTGAATGTGTAATGCACTTGTTTAAAGTCACAGTGCAAAACCTAAAAACTACTTTAATTATTTTGTAGCTCTTAATTAGTACTTGCCAAGGAACAATAAATATGTTACTTGGGAAATATACAGTGATACATTTGATAGAAAATAGAGTAATTACTTCTTGAGATAATTTAGTAATCCCAAACAAAGTATTACACAGGGTTAATGGTTTGGAAAACTTATGAATGTTGTAAGTAGGGTTCAATATGGTCAAAATAAGCTCATGAAATGATCACATAGACTAATTTACATGTTATGTGTAGCTCCTGATCACAGTCAGACACTTTACAGATATTCCAGCTTTGTGACAGGGAGTTTCTTCACACACTCACACACTCTCATTCTAAAATATATACAGGTATACCTCACTTTACAGCGCTTCACTTTACAGCGCTTCGCTAATACAGCGCTTTGTGGAGCTGAAGTTCAACCTCCAAGGATTTTAAAACAGTGCTGTAATCTTCGTGAGATTGCAAGAAAAGTGACTGGCACCATTTTATTATGCTTAGTTCACTCTGTTTACAGCATTACAGTGCAATCTGTGTCTCAGTGCTATACTCTGGCAAATTGTACTACAGTAATTGTCACTATTTTACAGGTACAGTATTTATTGAATACTGTGCTGTGCGAGTGTTAAACTAAACATAGCACTATTGTACACCTAATATAAGTTAGTTAAAACATGTTTTTAGTTTTTAAACACACTGGCAAGTGAAAAGAAAGCTAAAACTGCCTTGTTTCACTTTAAGGCGGTTTTCACTTTACAGCGGGGCTCCGGTCCCTTACCCGCTGTATGAGCGGGGTATACCTGTACAGGTTCCATCCAAACAGTTTAGGCAATACAAAATATGTAATTTCAGCATAAATGTTCCTTTAAGCTTGTGGCAAATAGGCAGACGTATTGCATAGGAGATTAGGCAGTATACAAGTATCGGAATAATACCCAATCAAAGCAGATGTAAGACAGTGAAACCGGGTTACTGTTTTTAAATACCTGCAGTCCGAGAACCTCCTAACTCTTCAGAGGGTAAGTTATCAGAGCGGTTTAAAGTTTAAAGGCAGATATTACCTTATCTTCGTAGTGGGGTTTGCAAGTATGACCGGAGCAGTCTGAGAGAAGTCCGGTGTGAGTGTGACTGTTTACCGGAACTCTGATGAAAGTAGATCCGGTACTGTTTGAAGGAAGTAGCTGTGATCCGTAGCAGAGGAGTACAACGGTTTCCCTTGGAAGATGTCAGGTAGCATTCAAAAGCGTAATGCAAAGGCGAGAAATAAGACAAATATAGGAGATTACATTTGTCCTAATAGCACAAAATGAGACCTGGTTCAGGATTGAAAGTGGCACAAGTTTTAGCAAAGACAAGAAACTTCAATTTACAGGCAAGGATTCATGGGAAATGACGCTCTTAAATAGGGAGAAATGAGAGATGGCAGGGGATATAGCTTAAAGGTGTATCACATATCCCCCTCATCAAGGGATCACCCCTGGGATCGCAAAGATGGTTTGTGAGGGTGTCGAATATGAAAGTTTCTAATCAGACGAGGTGCATGAAGATCAGTATAAGGTAGCCATGAATTCTCCTCTGGTCCATAACCCCTCCATTTAACTAGATATTCCAGTTTACTCCTTTTTATTCGGGAGTCTAAAACTGTCTGCACTTCAAATTCCTCTTGGTCTTCAACTAGAATTGGAGACGGTGTAGTTTGATTAAGCCTTCGAGTATCCGACCTATAAGGTTTGAGTAGCGATATATGAAAGGCAGGATGTATCTTGTAATCTTTAGGTAGGCTCAATACAACTGAATTGGAGTTTATAACTTTATTGATGGTAAAGGGACCTATAAACTGGTTCGCTAATTTTTTACTCGGTAGATATATGTTTGGTGGATAGTAATACTTGATCACCCACTTTATAATCGGGGCCTTGTCTACGTCTTTGATCATAATATCGTTTTTGATGAGTTTTGGCTTCCATCAGATGTGTTTTAAGTATCTCCATTCTTTTTTGTAAGTTGGTAGTATAGTCTATAGCGCTAGGATTGTTCACTGATGTCTTGGTTAAAGTTATGGTGTTTGGATGGTATCCATATGTGGCAAAGAATGGTGTCATCTTTATTGATGAAGATATGGAGTTATTGTATGAAAACTCCGCCATAGGGAGGTATGTTTCCCAATCATCCTGAAGGTAAGTTATATAACACCGTAAATACTGCTCCAATGTCTGGTTCAACCTTTCAGTTAAGCCATTTGTTTGCGGATGGAAAGCTGTAGAGTATCTAGGATCTATTTGTAGTAGTTTGCATAAGGATCTCCAAAAGGATGAGGTAAATTGGGTACCTCTGTCAGTGATGATACTAGTGGGTAAACCATGTAACCTAACTATAGTGCTTAGAAATACTTTAGCTGTGGTCATGGCAGTCGGAAGTCCTTTAAGTGGTTCGAAGTGAGCTAACCTTGTTAAGTGATCGACAACAAGTATGGTGTTAAAGTGTTGTGAATTAGGTAGATCAACTATAAAGTCCATAGATATTGTGGACCATGGCCTATCAGGAATTGGCAGAGGCATTAACAACCCTATGGGTTTTTTATGTTCCAAATTATTCCTTGCACATGTGTCACATGTAGATACGTATTCATAAATAGTTTGTTCTATTTGGGGCCACCAGAAATTTCTCCTAGTTAGCTCTATAGTTTTTTGTATGCCTAAATGTCCTGCCATAACGTTATCATGCGTATGTGCAAGAACTGCTTTACTGTTTTTGGGATGTATAGCTTGTTATCATGGTATAACAAACCTGTAAGAAGATCCTCAGTACAGGTATTAGGATGTTCAGTCTCATTATGTAATGCACTTAATACTTCTTCTTCAAGTGTTGTGAGATTTCCTAGAACCTTTTCGGGAGGAATAATTAATTCATTTTTAATCTCTTCAGGATTCATAATGGATTAGTGAATCAAACTAACAGACACAAATTTAGTAAATGTGGCCTGTAAATTATGTAATGCACTTGTTTAAAGTCACAGTGCAAAACCTGAAAACTACTTTAATTATTTTGTAGCTCTTAATTAGTACTTGCCAAGGAACAATAAATGTGTTACTTGGGAAATATACAATGAGACATTTGATAGAAAATAGAGTAATTACTTCTTGAGATAATTTAGTAATCCCAAACAAAGTATTACACAGGGTTAATGGTTTGGAAAACTTATGACTGTTGTAAGTAGGATTCAATATGGTCAAAATAAGCTCATGAAATGATCACATAGACTAATTTACATGTTATGTGTAGCTAGTGATCACAGTCAGACACTTTACAGATATTCAAGCTTTGTGACAGGGAGTTTCTTCAAACACTCACACACTCTCATACTAAAATATATACAGGTTCCATCCAAACAGTTTAGGCAATACAAAATATATAAAAAAAAATTCTAAGTGAAGAACATAGGAATTTTCAAGTATTTTATTATTTAAAATACTTGATCAAAAATTGATTATAGAAGTAAATTAGAAAGTTGCTTAAATTGCATCCATGCTCTATCTGAATCATAAAAGTTTAATTATGACTAGACTATTCCTTTAATATGTCTATATATGTGTCTGTAAATACATACATACACATATAAATACATAGGTACACACATTTACTCAAGAGGCATCTTTATAAACTCACCCATAAAGAACCAGTGCCCACATGTATTCTTTACTTAATGAACTGAAATCAGAAATTAAGTGGGATGTGACTATGAAAATATTCTATTGCTTGCTTTGTGTTTCATGTAGCTACCACACCACAATCCTCTCCTTGCCCTGAGGATCCTTTGTGTGAGAGTGAGAAACATCTACTGTGTGATCATTATGTCAGGATTTGTCCCACTGCCAAACACTAACAATTTCTTTGTAGAGAATCCTATTTAATTAGTGTCTAAGTTTGAGGTTTAATAGGGAGCTGCATCAATTACAGCTGAGTTCAAGAACACATGTCCACACACGTGTGAACTCCAATTACAGCAATTAGAACTGACAGTACTTGATGTACTTTTCAGTACAATATATATAAAAAAAATGTAGTCAACATTTGTTGTCCCCTTGATCTTGCCTGCCAATCTTACGCTACAGCTAGACTCATATCTCTGAATTTATTCAAAAGGAACCAAACCTGCATTAACTTATGTTTGTTCATGTGAATAACAGATTATGTTCTATTAAAGTTACTTTTGTTGTAGTGAGATTCTTTGTTTCTTTCTGCCTAAAGCTCCTTTTTTTTTTTTGTACATTTAACTACTGTTTTTAAATTTGTAATTAGTTTTAAGCAAGTTTATCCTCACATAGCTCTTCTCTTGTCACGTTGAACTGATTTTGGTTACCTCTAAAGATTCTACACATGTATGGCAAGATTACAAATCTGGCGTCGCCCGCAAAAGCCGGGGACTCCGGTTTTTACGCGGTTTTGGTATCACACATACAGCGCCGCATATAAATGCGGCACGTATATTTCCCCCGTCGGCAACAATTTTTACTCCCATAAGCTAACATAGAACCACATCGCAAATCGGTATCACATATTCAGCGCAAGGACTTAAACGGCGAAAATGGAGAAATTTTACTCCATTTTCACCTCTCCACACATAGGCAGGCGCAGCAAGCCTTGCGCTGAGTATGTGAGCACCATAAATCCCTGAAAATAGTAACTAACATCTAACGAATGCGCAATATCTATCTACCTCCTGAAAATAACTAACGCCTAATGCATGCGCAATATCTATCTACCTGTCAACCACAATCCCCCACCGCAATAACTAATAAAGTATATTAATCCCTAATCCGCCATTAACCCACATCACAATAAACCTAATAAAGTATATTAACCCCAATCCACCATTAACCCACATCGCAACAAACCTAATAAAACTATTAACCCCTAAACCCTAAGCCCCTAAGTATTTTTTTAAGGAAAAGAGCTGTTTAACTTTGGGCAATGCCCTACAAAAGGCCCTTTTAAGGGCGATTGGAAGTTTAGTATTAGATTAGGGGGTGTTTTAATTTTGGGGGGGCTTTTTTATTTTCATAGGGATTAGCTTTAATTTTTTAATTTTTAAAATTTGTACTATTATTTCATGTAATGTTAGACTTTTTTTATTTTTTGTAATCTTAGATTAATTTAAATTGTTATTTTTTTTATTTTTAAGTAATGTAAGATTTTGTATTTTAATTGTAACTTAGTATTTTTTAATTTAGGTAATTGGGGTTAATTTAGGGGGTGTTAGGTTAGGGGGCTTAGAAATTGAATTAGTTATTTGCGTTGTGGGGGTTTGGAGGATTAGCGGTTAATAGATTTATTACGATAATTGCGTTGTGTGGGTTTGGTGGATTAGGGGGTTAATAGTTTAATTAGGTTTGTTGCAATGTGGGTTAATAGCAGATTTGGGGTTAATATACTTTATTAGGTTTATTGCAATGTGGGTTAATGACGGATTAGGGGTTAATATACTTTATTAGGTTCATTGCGATGTGGGTTAATGGCGGATTAGAGGCTAATAGTTTTATTAGGTAAATCACGATGTGGGTAAATTGCGAATTAGGCGTTAATAGTTTAATTAGGCTTATTGCGTTGTGGGGGGTTGTCGATTTAGTGGTTAATACATTTATTATTAGTTCCGATGTGGGTTTTATGGCAGATATAGAGGTTTTACGTGTTGGGTTTATTTTGGGAGGCGGGTTAGACTTTTACGGGAGATTTAACTTTTTTTTATTTTCTTAGGCTCCGGCAGTTTCTAAAATGCCGTAAGTCACTGGCGACTCCAGAAATTTGTATTTACGCTCATTTCTGGACATCGCTAGTTTATCCGACTTACGGCACTTTATGAACTGCCGGTGGGGTTTATGTAATACCCCGATGTGCAAGATGAAATAATGAGCGGCGCAGTTGTGCTGAAGCTTGTGCCCTATATGTAATCTCGCCCGTAGAGTACACCTGTTGAAGAACATATACCAAATATTGTACTATACTTTTTCATACCTTTCCTCTGTAATCAAATATTAACTGTGGCTTATTTATTAATATAATAAATTATTATTAAGTAACCAAATATGTATTTATAGGATAGATATATTTATAAACATGAGTATGTTATTACACATGTGATGTTTTGCTCAGCACAAGCTTTAACCCTTTATGCCTTGTTTGAATTATGGCACGTCCATTTTTGTTTCTAGATAAGACAACATAACAGATTTTGGGCCAGATATACAATTTTTGTAGAAGACCTCAAGAGGTGTTTTTTTCCTCATCGAAGCCCTAAAAAAAAAAAATATATACAAGAATCATCACCCACAAATACACTATTTATCATTGTCTTGTGTCTAGAAACATGCCAGTACAATGCAAATGACACATTTAATTTAAAGAATAAGGGGACATGGAACAAAAGATATTTTGGGCCCCATTTAATAAAGCCTGGACAGACAAGGTTCGCTTCTTAAAGCTGTCCAACCAGGATCACAGGGGGTAGCAATACACTGCCCTTATTTAACATTGCACAAGCATGCGCTTGTGTAATATTATTCCCTGCTCACGCTAGCCCAATGGCCGGAAAAAAATTTTTTTCTTGTGAAGCTTGGAGAGGATTGGTTTTATCCACTAATACAGCTGTGGGTATTATTTGTGCTCAACCATGCATTTTATATTAGTTACAATTTAAACTTAAGTAATATTTGCTTAACTTTTGTCCTATAAATATTTGTTTCAATATGCTTAATAGTTTATCTTTTATGTTGATTAGACAATTTCAGAGTATAATGTTTATCTAAAAGAAAATGGGGGATATTTATCAAAGGTATGTGCGGATCAGGTCCGACATACCTCGCTGAATGCGGAGAGCAATACACTTGTGAGCTGCTGGTGCAAAGCTGCCCCCTGCAGACTCGCGGCCAATCAGCATGGGGGTGTCAATCAACCCGATCGTACTCGATCGGGTTGAATTCTGGCAATCTCTGTCCGCCTGCTCAGAGCAGACGGACAGGGTTATGGAACAGCGGTCTTTAGACCGCTGCTTCACAACTGCTGTTTCTGGCGAGTATGAAGACTCGCCAGAAACACGGGCCCACAAGATCCATACGGAGCTTGATAAATGGGCCTCCATATATATTCTTTATGAAAGTTGGATAATAGAATTTAAAGTGTCTGTAATTATTAATGGGCATAAAAGTGAATTTGAAATGCTCAGCATTGATTAGTATATATGTCAAATTTAATTAGAAGCATTTTTTTTTTTTTGCATTAAAGTCACATGACATAACAGTACTAGCACTGAAGGTGTAAAGAATCAGGTTCACATGCACGGATTTACCAGCATATGCTGAATGAGTCTTGTGCACAAGTAAAGTTGGCAAAACAAACTGTGATTATTTTTCTAGCATGAATTTTTGCAAATGGAAGCATAATAGAGAAATGCTTTTAAGTTATTTTGAAATGCACTGCAGTGCGTGCGAGTGTGTGAGAGAGAGACGGACTGTCAAACACCCCAGGCGAATATGTCCGGGTGATTTTAATCTGCCAGCTAAGAGCTGATGTAAAAGTTCAGAAGCACCAGTCTGATAGAAGATTGTGACTTGCAGGTGGGGAAAAATAAATATTAATTTAAAAGTTTGGATTTCAGAATAAATTTGGATTTTAGAATTTCGGATTTAGGAATTTGTACCTGGCATGTGTAGGCACTGTCACTTGGCTTCCTTCCTCAGTTTAAGGAAGTTTACTATAAAATCTCACAAGTAACCGATAATAATAATAATAATAATAATAATAATAATAATAATAATAATAAGAGTATGGTGAAATCATGCAAGATCACAGTACAGCAAAATGTGAACTCAGTACTGATAATGCTGATTGGCTTTTCTCACCATTTAGATTATAGTAAAAAGAGTAGCTGAAGGATAACTGCTAACAGAACATTAACTCTGGTGAGCTAAATACATGTAAGAGTAAAGTATCTTCTTACATAGCTTTTTACAGATATGCTGCATCACTTTTAAGTAATTTAGCATATTGGTAACATGTTTCTTTAATGACATTGTCAGTCTTTATTTTCCAAGTGTATTACTATTGTATAAATTAAAACTTTGGAGATCCTGGGACCTGAGAGGAATCCTAAAGGGGCTACCATAATTCATCACATCCCTACCACCCTATAACAGAAAAGACCTGGAGGTTTATGTCCCATCTCTTACTAAGGGGTGTAGGTCAAACTTAAGAATATATCTTCTCAGGGTCTTAGGGGCAACTTCCACTCCCACATATTAAAAACACTATTAGGTGTACCATGGTGTTACATTTCCCTACCTACTAGCCAATACTACCAATTCTATACAACAAGGGTTAACTTGTACACACCTTTCTAAATCCAATTCTAATTGGTCTAATACACCTACAAAAGGACCCCCAGCAGCAGGAAACACTATCTCTGATGAAGCGCATGTGCTCATGCGCGAAGCGCGTAAGATAGGAGCTTACCTGTTGGTTTGCATGGAAGCCTGCTCCTAATAAAACTCTTTTGTATTCACTGACAAGACTCTGCGCTCCTTTTTCCTCATCTTACATATTAAAAACAATTGTTAAGTTTCCATCAGAATCCTGAACCAACTAGACATCGCTCCCATATTGAGAAATATGTATTACATATGTTTGAAGGAGTTAAGGCATATCCCATTTAATGCATTCCCAATGATCCTTTTTACTTGCTGGAGTGTATTAATTTGTTTACAAAAACTATACTAAAAATGTAAGTCCTGCAGAATTGCCTATAGAAAAGCAATGTGTACAAGAGGAAGCAGCAGAAAACAACCCTCAGTGAAAAAGGTAGAAATAATCCAGCCTATTTGAAAGATTGTTACTATGGCATCTTTAAAAATAATTATTTTTAGCTGCTAGTATGAGTACACCGACTTTGAATGCCAGCAGAGGGAAACAATTAAATAGATCCACAAAAAAAATAGTTTAAGGGGCCTCAAGGCTTCACCGTAAACATTAAAGGGTAAGGCCATCCCTAAAAACCGCTTGAATATAAACATGAAATATTCTTGTCATTCCATATATTTATCCAATTGCTGTGATGAAAAAATATCCCTTCTTCTATCTTTATGAATAGACACTACCCCAAATAATTAGAATAGAAGCTATGACTTTCATTTGAATGTAATAAATCACAGTATTGAGGTCATTGAGACTCAAGGTCATCAACTTTATTTTTAATGGTTAGTGACACTAAGCACAGGATTTTAGATCATCATTTGCTTCAAATTAATCACTAGCTAGTTTGTCCTACTGTAAATATAGCTCTCTTAATCTACTTGGTTGCAGTGCTAAACATTCTCTGTTTTACCATGGACGTGTAATACCAGAGTGCGCACTAATCTTAGTACAGTAACGTGATATTGATCTAGGCCTATATGTTTTTTATTAATACCTGCTTAATAATGGTTTTGTTTTTTGTGTCTGTTTAAACATATATATATACTTTATAAATGTCTTTATGTAATTGTTTCAATTTTCTGTACTTTGAATTACCAAGGCACAGATATGGGGGGGTAGTTATCAAGCCGTCAACCTCAAATACGCTGGAATTCCGCAGCGTATTTGTGGCGAGGCTGATTCGCCTTAGTTATCAAAGGCTAGAATTTTGTGACGTAAGCTAAGATCCGCCGGACTCAGTCCGACACAGATCGATTCTTACGTCACTCCAGATGTTCCGCACACAAGTGCGGCACTATCTGACTACTTTTGCTAGTTATCAAAAAACTATCAGGTACGCTCGGCACTTTTCCTGCCCAGCGTACCTGGTTTTCAATCCGCCGCCCTGGAGGCGGCGGATCCCATAGGAATCAATGGGAGTCTGACCATAGCGAAAGTACAAGTTCGCTGCTGCCAGACATCCCATTGATTCCTATGGGAGCTGTCTGCACCTAACACCCTAACATGTACCCCGAGTCTAAACACCCCTAATCTGTCCCCCCTACACCGCCGCAACTAAATAAAGTTATTACCCCCTAAACCGCCGCTCCCGGAGCCCACCGCAAGATACTCTATACATATTAACCCCTAAACCGCCGCTCCCTGACCCCGCTGCAACTATAATATATGTATTAACCCCTAAACCGCCGCTCCCTGACCCCGCCGCAACTATAATATATGTATTAACCCCTAAACCGCCGCTCCCGGACCCCGCCGCAACCTATATTAAAGTTATTAACCCCTAATCTGCCCCCCTACACCGTCGCCACCTATAATAAATTTATTAACCCCTATCCTGCCCCCCACTACACCGCCGCCACTGTAATAAATTTATTAACCCCTAAACCTAAGTCTAACACTAACCCTAAAACCCCCCTAACTTAAATATTAATTAAATAAATCTAATAATATTTCTATTATTAACTAAATAAATCCTATTTAAAACTAAATACTTACCTTTAAAATAAACCCTAATATAGCTACAATATAAATAATATTTATATTGAAGCTATCTTACGGCTAGATTTAGAGTTGGGCGGTAGCCGTCAAAACCAGCGTTAGAGGCTCCTAACGCTGGTTTTTACCGCCCTCTGGTATTTGGAGTCAGTCAGGAAAGGGTCTAACGCTCACTTTGCAGCCGCGACTTTTCCATACCGCAGATCCCCCTACGCCATTTGCATATCCTATCTTTTCAATGGGATCTTTCTAACGCCGGTATTTAGAGTCGTGGCTGAAGTGAGCGTTAGAAATCTAACGACAAAACTCCAGCCGCAGAAAAAAACCAGGAGTTAAGAGCTTTCTGGGCTAACGCTGGTTTATAAAGCTCTTAACTACTGTGCTCTAAAGTACACTAACACCCATAAACTACCTATGTACCCCTAAACCGAGGCCCCCCCACACCGCCGCCACTCTATTAATTTTTTTTAACCCTAATCTGCCGCTCCGTACACCGCCGCCAGCTACATTATCCCTATGTACCCCTAATCTGCTGCCCCTAACATCGCTGACACATACATAATATTTATTAACCCCTAATCTGCCCCCCCAACGTCGCCGCTACCTTACCTACACTTATTAACCCCTAATCTGCTGACCGAACCGCACCGCTACTATAATAAATGTATTAACCCCTAATCCGCCTCACTCCCGCCTCAATAACCCTATAATAAATAGTATTAACCCCTAATCTGCCCTCCCTAACATCGCCGACACCTAACTTCAAACATTAACCCCTAATCTGCCGACCGGAGCTCACCGCTATTCTAATAAATTTTTTAACCCCTAAAGCTAAGTCTAACCCTAACACTAACACCCCCCTAAGTTAAATATAATTTTTATCTAACGAACGGCTAGATTTAGAGTTCTGCGGCCAAAGGGGTGCGTTAGCTATGCATGCTTTTTTCCCCCCGCACCTTTTAAATACAGCTGGTATTTAGAGTTCACAGAATGGCTGCGTTAGGCTCCAAAAAAGGGAGCGTAGAGCATATTTACCGCCACTGCAACTCTAAATACCAGCGTTGCTTACAGACGCGGCCAGCTTCAAAAACGTGCCTGTGCACAATTCCCCCATAGAAAACAATGGGGCAGTTTGAGCTGAAAAAAAACCTAACACCTGCAAAAAAGCAGCGTTCAGCTCCTAACGCAGCCCCATTGTTTACTATGGGGAAACACTTCCTATGTCTGCACCTAACACCCTAACATGTACCCCGAGTCTAAAGACCCCTAACCTTACACTTATTAATCCCTAATCTGCCGCCCCCGCTATCGCTGACACCTGCATATTTTTTTTAACCTCTAATCTGTTGCTCCGTATACCGCCGCAACCTACATTATACCTATGAACCCCTAATCTGCTGCCCCTAACACCGCTGACCCCTATATTATATTTATTAACCCCTAATCTGCCCCCCACAACGTCGCCGCCAGCTACCTACAATAATTAACCCCTAATCTGCCGATCGGATCTCGCCGCTAGTCTAATAAATGGATTAACCCCTAAAGCTAAATCTAACCCTAACACTAACACCCCCCTAAGTTAAATATAATTTAAATCTAACGAAATAAATTAACTTTTATTATATAAATGATTCCTATTTAAAGCTAAATACTTACCTGTAAAATAAACCCTAATATAGCTACAATATAAATAGGTACAATAGCTATTAAATAGTTAATAACTATTTAATAGCTAAAATAGTTAAAATAATTACAAAATTACCTGTAAAATAAATCCTAACCTAAGTTACAATTAAACCTAACACTACACTATCAATAAATTAATTAAATACAATACCTACAATTACCTACAATTAAACCTAACACTACACTATCAATAAATTAATTAAATACAATACCTACAAATAAATACAATTAAATAAACTAACTAAAGTACAAAAAATAAAAAAGAACTAAGTTATAAAAAATAAAAAAATATTTACAAACATTAGAAAAATATTACAATAACCCACCACCCACATACCCCTAATCTAACCCAAACCCCCCTTAAATAAACCTAACACTAAGCCCCTGAAGATCTCCCTACCTTGTCTTCACCTCACCGGGTTCAGCGATCGGTCCAGAAGAGGGTCCGAAGTCTTGATCCAAGCGGCGGCTGAAGAACTCCATCATCGGGCTGAAGTCGGAAGTCCATCATCGGGATGAAGTCTTCTATCAAGTGCCATCTTCAATCTTCTTTCTTCCGGAGCGGAGCGGAGCCATCTTCTTCCCAGCCGATGCGGATCCAACCTCTTCAACCAACGCCTACTCGCCGAATGACGGTTCCTTTAAATGACGTCATCCAAGATGGCGTCCCTCGAATTCCGATTGACTGATAGGATTCTATCAGCCAATCGGAATTAAGGTAGGAATATTCTGATTGGCTGATGGAATCAGCCAATCAGATTCAAGTTCAATCCGATTGGCTGATCCAATCAGCCAATCAGATTGAGCTAGCATTCTATTGGCTGTTCAGATCAGCCAATAGAATGTGAGCTCAATCTGATTGGCTGATTGGATCAGCCAATCGGATTGAACTTGAATCTGATTGGCTGATTCCATCAGCCAATCAGAATATTCCTACCTTAATTCCAGCCAATCGGAATTCGAGGGACGCCATCTTGGATGACGTCATTTAAAGGAACCGTCATTCGGCGAGTAGGCGTCGGTTGAAGAGGTTGGATCCGTGTCGGCTGGGAAGAAGATGGCTCTGCTCCACTCCGGAAGAAAGAAGATTGAAGATGGCGCTTGATAGAAGACTTCATCCCGATGATGGACTTCCGACTTCAGCCCGATGATGGAGTTCTTCAGCCGCCGCTTGGATCAAGACTTCGGACCCTCTTCTGGACCAATCGCTGAACCCGGTGAGGTGAAGACAAGGTAGGGAGATCTTCAGGGGCTTAGTGTTAGGTTTATTTAAGGGGGGTTTGGGTTAGATTAGGGGTATGTGGGTGGTGGGTTGTAATGTTGGGGGGGGGTATTGTATGTTTTTTTTTTACAGGCAAAAGAGCTGAATTCTTTGGGGCATGCCCCGCAAAGGGCCCTTTTCAGGGCTGGTAAGGTAAAAAAGCTTTGAACTTTTTTAATTTAGAATAGGGTAGGGCATTTTTTTATTTTGGGGGGCTTTGTTATTTTATTAGGGGGCTTAGAGTAGGTGTAATTAGTTTAAAATTGTTGTAATATTTTTCTAATGTTTGTAAATATTTTTTTATTTTTTGTAACTTAGTTCTTTTTTATTTTTTGTACTTTAGTTAGTTTATTTAATTGTATTTATTTGTAGGTATTGTATTTAATTAATTTATTGATAGTGTAGTGTTAGGTTTAATTGTAGGTAATTGTAGGTATTGTATTTAATTAATTTATTGATAGTGTAGTGTTAGGTTTAATTGTAACTTAGCTTAGGATTTATTTTACAGGTAATTTTGTAATTATTTTAACTATTTTAGCTATTAAATAGTTATTAACTATTTAATAGCTATTGTACCTGTTTGAAATAATTACAAAGTTGCCTGTAAAATAAATATTAATCCTAAAATAGCTACAATATAATTATAATTTATATTGTAGCTATATTAGGGTTTATTTTACAGGAAAGTATTTAGCTTTAAATAGGAATAATTTATATAATAAGAGTTAATTTATTTTGTTAGATTTAAATTATATTTAACTTAGGGGGGTGTTAGTGTTAGGGTTAGACTTAGCTTTAGGGGTTAATCCATTTATTAGACTAGCGGCGAGATCCGATCGGCAGATTAGGGGTTAATTATTGTAGGTAGCTGGCGGCGACGTTGTGGGGGGCAGATTAGGGGTTAATAAATATAATATAGGGGTCGGCGGTGTTAGGGGCAGCAGATTAGGGGTACATAGGTATAATGTTGGTTGCGGCGGTATACGAAGCGGCAGATTAGGGGTTAAAAAAAATATGCAGGTGTCAGCGATAGCGGGGGCGGCAGATTAGGGATTAATAAGTGTAAGGTTAGGGGTGTTTAGACTCGGGGTACATGTTAGGGTGTTAGGTGCAGACATAGGAAGTGTTTCCCCATAGTAAACAATGGGGCTGCGTTAGGAGCTGAACGCTGCTTTTTTGCAGGTTTTAGGTTTTTTTTCAGCTCAAACTGCCCCATTGTTTTCTATGGGGGAATCGTGCACGAGCACGTTTTTGAAGCTGGCCGCGTCCGTAAGCAACGCTGGTATTTAGAGTTGCAGTGGCGGTAAATATGCTCTACGCTCCCTTTTTTGGAGCCTAATGCAGCCATTCTGTGAACTCTAAATACCAGCGGTATTTAAAAGGTGCGGGGGAAAAAAGCATGCGTAGCTAACGCACACCTTTGGCCGCAGAACTCTAAATCTAGCCGTTTGGATTTATTTTTATTTTACAGGTAACTTTCAATTTATTTTAACTAGGTACAATAGCTATTAAATAGTTATTAACTATTTAATAGCTTACCTAGCTAAAGTAAAGAGAAATTTACCTGTAAAATAAATCCTAACCTAAGTTACAATGACACCTAACACTACACTATACTTAAATAAATTATTCCTATTTAAAACTAAATACTTACCTGTAAAATAAACCCTAAGATAGCTACAATGTAATTAATAATTACATTGTAGCTATTTTAGGATTTATATTTATTTTACAGGTAACTTTGTATTTATTTTAGCTAGTTAGAATAGTTATTAAATAGTTATTAACTATTTAATAACTACCTAGCTAAAAGAAATACAAAATTACCTGTAAAATAAATCCTAACCTAAGTTACAATTAAAACTAACACTACACTATCATTAAATTAATTAAATAAATTAAGTACAAATAACTACAATTAAATACAATTACATAAACTAACTAAAGTACAAAAAATAAAAAAAGCTAAGTTACAAAAAATTAAAAAAAATAAGTTACAAACATTAAAAAAATATTACAACAATTTTAAGCTAATTACACCTAATCTAAGCCCCCTAATAAAATAACAAAGCCCCCCAAAATAAAAAAATTCCCTACCCTATTCTAAATTAAAAAAGTTCAAAGCTCTTTTACCTTACCAGCCCTTAAAAGGGCCTTTTGCGGGGCATGCCCCAAAGAAAACTGCTCTGTTGCCTGTAAAAGAAAAATACAACCCCCCCAACATTAAAACCCAACACCCACATACCCCTAATCTAATCCAAACCCCCCTTAAATAAACCTAACACTACCCCCCTGAAGATCATCCTACCTTGAGTTGTCTTCAGCCAGCCGACCCACCGATGGAACTGAAGAGGAGATCCGGAGCGGCAGAAGTGATCCTCCAAGGGGCGCTGAAGAAGTCTTCCATCCAATGAAGTGATCCTCCAGGCGGCGCTGAAGAAGTTTTCTTTTTTTTTAATTAGCTGTAATTAGCTTAAAATTGTTGTAATATTTTTTTAATGTTTGTAACTTATTTTTTTATTTTTTGTACTTTAGTTAGTTTATGTAATTGTATTTAATTGTAGTTATTTGTACTTAATTTATTTAATTAATTTAATGATAGTGTAGTGTTAGTTTTAATTGTAACTTAGGTTAGGATTTATTTTACAGGTAATTTTGTATTTCTTTTAGCTAGGTAGTTATTAAATAGTTAATAACTATTTAATAACTATTCTAACTAGCTAAAATAAATACAAAGTTACCTGTAAAATAAATATAAATCCTAAAATAGCTACAATGTAATTATTAATTACATTGTAGCTATCTTAGGGTTTATTTTACAGGTAAGTATTTAGTTTTAAATAGGAATAATTTATTTAAGTATAGTGTAGTGTTAGGTGTAATTGTAACTTAGGTTAGTTTTTATTTTACATGTAAATTTCTCTTTATTTTAGCTAGGTAGCTATTAAATAGTTAATAACTATTTAATAGCTATTGTACCTAGTTAAAATAAATTGAAAGTTACCTGTAAAATAAAAATAAATCCTAAGATAGCTACAATATAATTATTATTTATATTGTAGCTATATTAGGGTTTATTTTAAAGGTAAGTATTTAGTTTTAAATAGGATTAATTTAGGCCTAGATTTAGAGTTTGGCGTTAGCTGTGAAAACCAGTGTTAGAGGCTCCTAACGCTGGTTTTAGGCTACCGCCGGTATTTGGAGTCACTCAAAATAGGGTCTAACGCTCACTTTCCAGCCGCGACTTTTCCATACCGCAGATCCCCTTACGTCAATTGCGTATCCTATCTTTTCAATGGGATCTTTCTAACTCCGGTATTTAGAGTCGTGTCTGAAGTGAGCGTTAGAATTCTAACGACAAAACTCCAGCCGCAGGAAAAAAGTCAGTAGTTAAGAGCTTTCTGGGCTAACGCCGGTTTATAAAGCTCTTAACTACTGTGCTCTAAAGTACACTAACACCCATAAACTACCTATGTACCCCTAAACCGAGGTCCCCCCACATCGCCGACACTCGAAAAAATGTTTTAACCCCTAATCTGCCGACCGCCACCTACGTTATCCTTATGTACCCCTAATCTGCTGCCCCTAACACCGCCGACCCCTGTATTATATTTATTAACCCCTAATCTGCCCCCCTCAACGTCGCCTCCACCTGCCTACACTTATTAACCCCTAATCTGCCGACCACAAAGCGCCGCCACCTACGTTATCCTTATGTACCCCTAATCTGCTGCCCCTAACACCGCCGACCCCTATATTATATTTATTAACCCCTAATCTGCCCCCCACAACGTCGCCTCCACCTGCCTACACTTCTTAACCCCTAATCTGCCGACCGGACCTTAGCGCTACTATAATAAAGTTATTAACCCCTAATCCGCCTCACTAACCCTATCATAAATAGTATTAACCCCTAATCTGCCCTCCCTAACATCGCCGACACCTAACTTCAATTATTAACCCCTAATCTGCCGACCGAATCTCGCCGCTATTCTAATAAATGTATTAACCCCTAAAGCTAAGTCTAACCCTAATACTAACACCCCCCTAAGTTAAATATAATTTAAATCTAACGAAATTAATTATCTCTTATTAAATAAATTATTCCTATTTAAAGCTAAATACTTACCTGTAAAATAAATCCTAATATAGCTACAATATAAATTATAATTATATTATAGCTATTTTAGGATTTATATTTATTTTACAGGTAACTTTGTATTTATTTTAACCAGGTACAATAGCTATTAAATAGTTAAGAACTATTTAATAGCTAAAATAGTTAAAATAATTACAAATTTACCTGTAAAATAAATCCTAACCTAAGTTACAAATAAACCTAACACTACACTATCAATAAATTAATTAAATAAACTACCTACAATTACCTACAATTAACCTAACACTACACTATCAATAAATTAATTAAATACAATTGCTACAAAGAAATACAATTAAATAAACTAGCTAAAGTACAAAAAATAAAAAAGAACTAAGTTACAAAAAATAAAAAAATATTTACAAACATAAGAAAAATATTACAACAATTTTAAACTAATTACACCTACTCTAAGTGCCCTAATAAAATAACAAAGCCTCCCAAAATAAAAAAATGCCCTACCCTATTCTAAATTACTAAAGTTCAAAGCTCTTTTACCTTACCAGCCCTGAACAGGGCCCTTTGCGGGGCATGCCCCAAGAAATTCAGCTCTTTTGCCTGTAAAAAAAACATACAATACCCCCCCAACATTACAACCCACCACCCACATACCCCTAATCTAACCCAAACCCCCCTTAAATAAACCTAACACTAAGCCCCTGAAGATCATCCTACCTTGTCTTCACCATACCAGGTTCACCGATCGGTCCAGAAGAGCTCCTCCGATGTCCTGATCCAAGCTCAAGCGGGGGGCTGAAGAGGTCCATGATCCGGCTGAAGTCTTTATCCAAGCGGGCCAGAAGAGGTCTTCCATCCGATTGAAGTCTTCATCCAAGCGGCATCCATCCGGAGCGAAGCGGCAGCATCCTGAAGACCTCCACCGCGGAACATCCATCCTGGCCGACGACTGAACGACGAATGACGGTTCCTTTAAATGACGTCATCCAAGATGGCGTCCCTCGAATTCCGATTGGCTGATAGGATTCTATCAGCCAATCGGAATTAAGGTAGGAATATTCTGATTGGCTGATGGAATCAGCCAATCAGAATCAAGTTCAATCCGATTGGCTGATCCGATCAGCCAATCAGATTGAGCTCGCATTCTATTGGCTGATCGGAACAGCCAATAGAATGCGAGCTCAATCTGATTGGCTTTGGGGGGCTTTGTTATTTTATTAGTTATTAGGGGGCTTAGAGTAGGTGTAATTAGTTTAAAATTATTGTAATATATTTCTAATGTTTGTAAATATTTTTTTATTTTTTGTACTTTAGCTAGTTTATTTAATTGTATTTCTTTGTAGCAATTGTATTTAATTAATTTATTGATAGTGTAGTGTTAGGTTAATTGTAGGTAATTGTAGGTAGTTTATTTAATTAATTTATTGATAGTGTAGTGTTAGGTTTATTTGTAACTTAGGTTAGGATTTATTTTACAGGTAAATTTGTAATTATTTTAACTATTTTAGCTATTAAATAGTTCTTAACTATTTAATAGCTATTGTACCTGGTTAAAATAAATACAAAGTTACCTGTAAAATAAATATAAATCCTAAAATAGCTATAATATAATTATAATTTATATTGTAGCTATATTAGGATTTATTTTACAGGTAAGTATTTAGCTTTAAATAGGAATAATTTATTTAATAAGAGATAATTAATTTCGTTAGATTTAAATTATATTTAACTTAGGGGGGTGTTAGACTTAGCTTTAGGGGTTAATACATTTATTAGAATAGCGGCGAGATTCGGTCGGCAGATTAGGGGTTAATAATTGAAGTTAGGTGTCGGCGATAGCGGGGGCGGCAGATTAGGGGTTAATAAGTGTAAGGTTAGGGGTGTTTAGACTCGGGGTACATGTTAGAGTGTTAGGTGCAGACGTAGGAAGGGTTACCGCATAGCAAACAATGGGGCTGCGTTAGGAGCTGAACGCGGCTTTTTTGCAGGTTTTTGGGTTTTTTTCAGCTCAAACAGCCCCATTGTTTCTTATGGGAGAATCGTGCACGAGCACGTTTTTGAGGCTGGCCACGTCCGTAAGCAACTCTGGTATCGAGAGTTGAAGCTGCGTTAAAAATGCTCTACGCTCCTTTTTTGGAGCCTAACGCAGCCTTTATGTGGACTCTCGATACCAGAGTTATTTTTATGGTGCGGCCAGAAAAAAGCCGGCATTAGTTTTTCGGGTTGTTACCGACAAAACTCCAAATCTAGGCCATAGTTAATAATAGAAATATTATTTAGAGTTATTTAATTAATATTTAAGTTAGGGGGGTTTTAGGGTTAGTGTTAGACTTAGGTTTAGGGGTTAATAAATTTAATACAGTGGCGGCGGTGTAGGGGGGGCAGGATAGGGGTTAATAACTTTATTATAGAGGGCGACGGTATAGGGGGGGCAAAATAGGGGTTACTAGGGATAATGTAGGTTGCGGCGGTGTCCGGGAGCGGCGGTTTAGGGGTTAATACATTTATAAGAGTTGCGGCGGGGTCTAAGAGCGGCGGTTTAGGGGTTACTAACGTTATTTAGTTGCGGGAGGCTCCAGGGGCGCCGGTATAGGGGGTAGAACAGTGTAGTTAGTGTGGGTGCTTAGTGACAGGCTAGCAATAAAGCTGTCAAAAAGCCGAAGAGCAACAAGATCGGATGAGTGATAACTCTTACAGTCCACTGCTCATCGGCCCGTACTTGGTGCGCGGCTTTTTGACAGCTTTTTTTGATAACTTAGGCGAAATTTTGCAGGTCCGCAGTGGCGAAGGTAGGCGAGCTTAGGCGGGCGTATTGGACCGGCGAAGGCAGGTAAAGTAGACACGTTGATAACTAGGCCTCAGTGTCTCAAATTATTTTTCTAAACATTGTAAGTAATAGAAGACCCGTATGTTGCTTATAAACTTTTAATAAATAGAAATGTTAAGATCCATTACCAGTTGTGGGTTGATCATTACCTTTAATTATAACACTGCAGATACAAGATAGAGCTTGTTTATATCATTCAATCACCTGAATAAGTCTCTGAGCTACTGGTGTTTAGAAATATCTCAGCAGTATAAATTCCCATTACAGATGGAATTGATCAACTTTTGTAACTCATTGAATTAATGCATCCATATAGATTCACAATTCATTTCCCACATACTGTATATTTCAATGTACACACAAACACACTATCTATCTATCTATCTATCTATCTATCTATCTATCTATCTATCTATCTATCTATAGCAGGGTTAGCCAATACTCCAACATCTATAGGAGCCAATTAAACTCAAGTGTGGCTCATGATTACTGCTCTCGGGTTTTAAAAGAGGAGCCTTTCTTATGCTAAATAGATTTCAGCTATTCAGGACTAATGTGCTGTGTGGTGAAACTTATAATATTTGTTTTTGGGACATGAAACCCAATTTATCTCTTTCATTATTCAGATAGAGGATACAATTTTTAAAAAAAGATTACATTTACTTCTATTATCAAATTTGCTTTGCTCTCATGTTATTATTTGTTGACGAGATACCTAGGTATGTAGTGTGCACATGCCTGAAGCATTACATAACAGGAAATAGTGCTGACATCTAGTGCTCTTGCTAATGTATAACATTGTTGCAAAACTGCTGCCATATAGTGCTGCAGACATACTATATGCACACTCCCAAGCGTATGTCTCTGCTTTTCCAACAAAAGGATAACAAGAAAACAAAGAAAATTTGATAAAAGATGTAAATTGGAAATTTGTTTAAAATTACACGCTCTATCTGAATCATGAAAGAAAAAAAATTGGTTTTATGTCTCTTTAACCCCTTAATGACCGAGGACGTGCAGGGTACGTCCTCTAAAAAAAGGCAGTTAACGCCTGAGGACGTACCCTGCACGTCCTCAGTCTGGAAAGCAGCTGGAAGCGATCCTGCTCGCTTCCAGCTGCTTTCCGGTTATTGCAGTGATGCCTCGACATCGAGGCATCCTGCAATAACACTTTCTGGCCATCCGATGCAGAGAGAGCCACTCTGTGGCCCTCTCTGCACCGGACATCGATGGCCGGTATCGTTGGTGGGTGGGAGCCGACTTGGGAGGCGGGTGGGCGGCCATCGGTGTGATCTGGAAGGTGGAGGGGGGCGGGATCGGGGGCGGAGCCTTCGGGGGCGCGCACGGGCGCGCGCGCGTGCACGGTGGGTGGCGGGCGGGCGCGTGCACGGGGCGGGAGCGGGTGGGAACCGCTACACTACAGAAAAAAAGTAAAGAGTAAGTGTATTAAAAAAATGAAATAAACATTTTAAAAATAAAGCATTTAAGCGATCTGGAAGGGGTGGGGGGTTGGTATTGGGGGGGGGGGGGAAGCTACACTACAGAAAAAGGAAATTTTTTAAATAAAAACACATATTTTCACTAAAATGGGTACTGGCAGACAGCTGCCAGTACCCAAGATGGCGCACATTAAGTCAGAGGGGGAGGGTTAGAGAGCTGTTGGGTGGGGGATCAGTGAGGTTGGGGGCTAAGGGGGATCCTACACAGAAGCATATGTAAATATGCTAAAACAAAATGCACAAAAATGCACACATTTTCCTTTTATTTTAGTACTGGCAGAGTTTCTGCCAGTACTTAAGATGGCGGGGACATTTGTGGGGTAGGGGAGGGAAGAGAGATGTTTGGGAGGGATCAGGGGGTCTGATGTTTCAGGTGGGAGGCTGATCTCTACACTAAAGCTAAAATTAACCCTGCAAGCTCCCTACAAGCTACCTAATTAACCCCTTCACTGCTAGCCATAATACACGTGTGATGCGCAGCGCCATTTAGCAGCATTCTAATTACCAAAAAGCAACGCCAAAGTCATATATGTCTGCTATTTCTGAACAAAGGGGATCCCAGAGAAGCATTTACAACCATTTGTGCCATAATTGCACAAGCTGTTTGTAAATGATTTCAGTGACAAACCTAAAATTGTGAAAAATGTAATGTTTTTTTTAATTTGATCGCATTTGGCGGTGAAATGGTGGCATGAAATATACCAAAATGGGCCTAGATCAATACTTGGGGTTGTCTACTACACTACACTAAAGCTAAAAATACCCCAAAAAGCTCCTTACATGCTCCCTAATTAACCCCTTCACTGCTGGGCATAATACACGTGTGGTGCGCAGTGGCATTTAGCGGCCTTCTAATTACCAAAAAGCAATGCCAAAGCCATACATGTCTGCTATTTCTGAACAAAGGGGATCCCAGAGAAGAATTTACAACCATTTATGCCATAATTGCACAAGCAGTTTGTAAATAATTTCAGTGAGAAACTGAAAGTTTGTGAAAAAATTTGTGAAAAAGTGAACAATTTTTTGTATTTGATCGCATTTGGCGGTGAAATGGTGGCATGAAATATACCAAAATGGGCCTAGATCAATACTTTGGGATGTCTTCTAAAAAAAAATATATATATGTCAATGGATATTCAGGGATTCCTGAAAGATATCAGTGTCCCAATGTAACTAGCGCTAATTTTGAAAAAAATATGTTTTGAAAATAGCAAAGTGCTACTTGTATTTATGGCCCTATAAGTTTCAAAAAAAGCAAAGAACATGTAAACATTGGGTATTTCTAAACTCAGGACAAAATTTAGAAACTATTTAGCATGGGTGTTTTTTGGTGGTTGTAGATATGTAACAGATTTTGGGGTTCAAAGTTAGAAAAAGTGTGTTTTTTTCCATTTTTCCTCATATTTTATAATTTTTTTTATAGTAAATGATAAGATATGATGAAAATAATGGTATTTTTAGAAAGTCCATTTAATGGCGAGAAAAACGGTATATAATATGTGTGGGTACAGTAAATGAGTAAGAGGAAAATTTCAGCTAAACACAAACACTGCAGAAATGTAAAAATAGCCTTGGTCCCAAACGGACAGAAAATGGAAAAGTGCTCTGGTCACTAAGGGGTTAAAGTCACCTCTGTGTGTGAAAGAAAATACAGCTTTAAAAACTGAAACTGGATTGTCCTCTCTTGCATATAAACACTAGAAGACAGTTGTTGCAAAAGACGTTTTACATATGGTGGAGAATGCTGGCAGATACATTTTATGGCTAAGGGTATAATAATTTGCAAGCAACATGAAGAAAGTTATTAAAGCATTGATTCAGTCTACCACTGTGCAACAGAAAGCCAATAGAAGAGCTGCTGAATACAGTGATGCTCTGCAGCAGTTGGTGTTGGCACAGGTGGAGAATGCTATGATCGTAGCAAAAACACAAAAAAAGAGTTCTGTGGTGCTGGTGCAACAGATGGTCACAATACAAGTGGAAACATTCAGGAAGGTCTGTGAGAAACAGCAGAACGCACCATGCACTTTGTGGCAATAAATTTAAACTATATCTGAGAGGTTGAACTCTGATTCTGCTGGTGGCTGCAGCAGACAATGTTGAGAACAGAGGAAGGAGTAGGATGGCCAGCAGCTGAGTGGGCGAGCATACTTGTACAATTTTTAAGTGGAGAACCTCAAAAGACCTACTATGACCTACAGCCGGGGTAAGCCAGTGACTATGACAAGCTGAAGGCTGAGATCCTGGCATGTCTAGGAGTGACTTCTGCAGTGCAGGTTTAAAGATTCCACTCTTGGAGATATGTATCTGATAAGGCTGCCAGATCACGTGTTTGACCTCATACACCTTGCCAGGAATTGGCTCCAACCAGAGGTTAACTCTACTAATCAGATTGTGGAGTTACTGGTAATGTACTGCTTTCAACAAGGATTACCTGCTTCCCTATGTCTATGGGTTAATCAGGGTGACCCTCAAACAACAGACTTTGGTGGAAAGGTATATTGTGGCAGAAGTTTTGCACCCACCTCCATCAGATTTACTCCCCTCTCTGTCCCAGAACTCTACAAGAACTGGTAAGACTGTTTAGGGGGGGAAGGGGGTAAGAGATCAGCAACCATATCTACAAGATACTAGGAACACTCCTCTAGGAGATAAAGATCATTTAAATATAACCAACCTGGAAGGAAAACTAATTATGGTATTAGATGTTTTAAGGGGATAGAAAGGTCAAAACTGAAATGTGCATTTCAATTTTAAATACAAGCATGTTTGTAATATCCTTTCATTAGAAAAATGCTTATTCCTGTTTTTCTGCAGCATATGCACATATCCTGTGTGGGTCTGTGCACCAGTATTTAAACACCACACCTTTTCAGAGAGCTGGCAGTGGTGTGTGTTGCTTCTGAAGATGTAATTTGTGTCATGCAAGCCACTGCTAACTCTCTGAGAAGGTGTGTCTGAATACTAGTGCACAGACCGTTACAGGATATGTGCGTATGCTGCAGAAAACAGTAATAACTTTTACTAGAAGCATTTTTGCTTATTGAAGTATATTGCAAGAATGCTTATATTTCTATTTGAAATACATCCATGCACATTTAAATTTTGACCTTTCTATCCCTTTAAGTGTAATAAGGTTAGTCGTGTTGCCAGAAACTGTGCCCTTAAAGACTTATGGACTACAGTATGAATGATAATACAGGGATGCATTCATTTCTGTCTAACTGTCCTAATTCTACTGATGACTTTCATATGTGTTTTGTAAATGTAAATGGTAGAATGTGTAAAGCATTACTTTCAGGTAGTATGGTTACATTAGTGGCAAAATCTATAGTATTTGATATGATTATAGATCAGTGCATAAAATGGGTGTTCTTTGTGTTGATGAAAATACGCTTGAATATTCTACAGTTGATGGAAATATTGAAACACAATGTGGTTCTTTAAAACATTGGTTTGTTGTAGTACCCAAATTAGCCCATGAGGTGGTAATAGGAAAAGATTTTTCTAAATGTTTAGAATTATGGGCATTGATAGTAAATTCAGCTGAGGAGTCCCAAGAAAAGCATACAATTAATAAGGATTTCATGTTTCCTTTTTCTGGAATTGATTTGGAATATGAAAACAGGATAAAACCTATTGTCCTATGCCAGTATTAATAGGTGACCAGTCTATTTAAAATAATGAACCAGGAGTTAGTACAGAAAGCAAAGATAATTTACTAGATCTGGAGGTTACTTATGGTAATTTTATAAGTGCTCAATGGGAAGATCCCACTTTGGCTGAAGCAAGAAATGATATCCGTGTTGTAAATGGTGTTATTTCACAGCCAGAAAATCCATTACCTTATACTCACTTTGAAGTGAATAATTACCTGTTAGAGAAAAAAAGGCACAGATATTGTTAAATAATTGTTGGTATCTCAGATTTTTGGCAATACTATTAATCACATACTAGGCGGGCACCTGGAAATTGAGAAAACTAAAGAGTGGTCCTTAGAAGGTTTTGCTGGCCAGGGGTATTTAACCCCTTCTTGCCATTAGCATGTCCCATGCCTTCCTAACAACACCGGGCTTTAACGCCATTAGGACAGCATGGAACGTCCTACCTTTTATGGCGTCCTGCAGCCTCCCCTTTGATGCAAGCAAGAATCGGACTGGGGGCATGCATAGCAGCGTAGGCAGTCTCCCATGATCCATTCCTAGTTTTGAAATCATGTGATTTAATTTTTACAGCGTGTTTACATTGGAACTTTGTTCTGATGTTACCACTTTGATACCGGCATAAGGGGTTAAGGCTATTGACGGTTATTGCTCTTTATGTCCCAAGTGCCAGCTCACTGCTCCCACCAAAGATTTTCTAAGTCCATTAGTGCCTTTACCAATAATTGATGTGCCATTCAAACAAATTGCTATGGACTTAATAGGTCCACTGGTGAAGTCAGCCAGAGGGCACCAGTATATAATGGTTGTCCTGAATTAAACAACCGCTATCCTGAGGCAGTACCCCTACGTAATAGTTCTGCAATATTTATAGCAAAGGAACTTATGCTTATGTTTAGTAGAGTGGGTATACCTAAGGACAGATCAAGGGACTCCTTTGTAGGTTTACATCCTTTTATGTCTAAGGTAAGTCACAAAAGAACTGTGTAAATTTTACATGTAAAACATCAGAAAACCTCAGTATATCACCCTCAAACTGATGGGTTGGTAGAGAGTTTCAATAAGATCCTAAAGAGTATGTTATAGAAAGCAATAAATGTAGATGGGAAAAATTGGGACATTTTGTTGCCTTATTAAGGGCTAGATTATAAGTAAAGTGCTATTTGATCTTGTGCCCTTTAAGGAGCAAATTTGCTTGTTTACTGGCATACGTTAAATAACCAGCCATTACCGAGCTCGCGGTAGCACTTTGCGCTTAGCGCAATTATCCAGAGGTCAGACCTCTGGTTAATTAAAAAAAAAAGTCCCCCAACTGCCCCCCAAATAAAGTGTACAGTTACTTGTATAATATATATATATATATATATATATATATATATATATATATATATATATATATATATATATATATATATATATATATATATGAGCATCTTTAGGGGTTAAAGTGAGGGGATGTGGGGCACTATGGGGACTGTGTTTTAAACTGCAAATATATATGTATATGCTTATATAACTATATATTTATGTGTATATACACAGATAAACATATATATATGTGTGTGTGTGTGTGTGTGTGTACAGTATCCCACAAAAGTGAGTACACCCTCACATTTTTGTAAATATTTTATTATATCTTTTCATGTGACAATACTGAAGAAATGACACTTTGTTACAATGTAAAGTAGTGAGTGTACAGCCTGTATGACAGTGTCAATTTGTCCCCTCAAAATAACTCAACACACAGCCATTAATGTCTAAACCGTTGGCAACAAAAGTGAGTACACCCCTAAGTGGAAATGTCCAAATTGGGCCCAAAGTGTCAATATTTAATGTGGCCACCATTATTTCCCAGCACTTCCTTAACCCTCTTGGGCATGGAGTTCACCAGAGCTTCACAGGTTGCCACTGGAATCCTCTTCCACTGCTCCATGACAACATCACAGAGCTGGTGGATGTTAGAGACCTTGCGCTCCCCACCTTCCGTTTGAAGATGCCCCACAGATGCTCAATATAGTTTAGGTCTGGAGACATGCTTGACCAGTCCATTACCTTTACCCTCAGCTTCTTTAGCAAGGCAGTGGTCGTCTTGGAGGTGTGTTTGGGGTTGTTATCATGTTGGAATACTGCCCTGCGGCCCAGTCTCCTAAGGGAGGGGATCATGCTCTGCTTCAGTATGTCACAGTACATGTTGGCATTCATGGTTCCCTCGATGAACTGTAGCTCCCCAGTCAAAAATATCCAAAAGCTACTAATTACCAACACTAAAAGCTTCATACAAGACACCACTGACTTTCTAACTAAGCTTAGACAGAAAAAAAGCACTGGTAGGGTAAATGCTGGATAAACTTAAAGGGACAGACTAGTCAAAATTAAACTTTCTTTATTCAGATAGGACTTGTAATTTTAACCCCTTAATGACCACAGCACTTTTCCATTTTCTGTCCGTTTAGGACCAAGGCTATTTTTACATTTTTGAGGTGTTTGTGTTTAGCTGTAATTTTCCTCTTACTCATTTACTGTACCAACACATATTATATACTGTTTTTCTCGCCATTAAATGTTCTTTCTAAAGATACCATTATTTTCATCATATCTTATAATTTCCCATAAAATTTTTTATAAAATATGAGGAAAAAAAGGAAAAAAACACACTTTTTCTAACTTTGACCCCCAAAATCTGTTACAAATCTACAACCACCAAAAAACACCCATGCTAAATAGTTTCTAAATTTTGTCCTGATTTTAGAAATACCCAATGTTTACATGTTCTTTGCTTTTTTTGTAAACTATAGGGCCATAAATACAAGTAGCACTTTGCTATTTCCAAACCATTTCTTTTCAAAATTAGCGATAGTTACATTAGAACACTGATATCTTTCAGGAATCTCTGAATATCCATTGACATGTATATATTTTTTTTTAGTAGACAACCCAAAGTATTGATCTAGGCCCATTTTGGTATATTTCATGCCACCATTTCACCGCCAAATGCAATCAAATACAAAAAAGTTTCTAACTTAAAGGGACAGTTCACCCAAAAACTTTCTCCCCTTTAAATTATTCCCAATGATCCTTTTTACCTGCTAGAGTGTATTAAATTGGTTGCAAGTAGTTCCTTTACTCATATTTCAGCATTTGAAATAGCTGATTTAGCTTGTGGTTTCCCAACCTATACTGAAAGTTTTGATACTGGCGTATATGCTATTGACAAGCCTAAGTAAACACAGCCAGCAGAAGAGATTACACCCTCAGTGGGGCCATGATAGTTAAGTAATAAAATGATAATTTTCCATTGTTCTCTATGTATTGAGCTTTGGTGTTCCAGACAAATATAAGATAAGGAAGCAAGTCTGTGTACATGAAAGTGATAACATAATGACATCTGATATTACCTGAAGCTCAACCCATTGTAATAGGCTGTGGCTTCAAAGCACAAAACCAGCTACTTCAGATACACAAATAAACCCGAAAATGCAATTTCTCAAATATTTTATACTCTGCAGTTGGTATAAAAAGTCATTTAAAATACATTTATGGAAAAACAATTTTACAGTGTACTGTCCCTTTAAATTATTTACAAACAGCTTGTGCAATTATGGCATAAATGGTTGTAAATTCTTCTCTGGGATCCCCTTTGTTCAGAAATAGCAGACATATATGACTTTGGTGTTGCTTTTTGGTAATTAGAAGGCCGCTAAATGCCACTGCGCACCACACATGTATTATGCCCAGCAGTGAAGGGGTTAATTAGGGAGCATGTAGGGAGCTTTTTGGGGTAGTTTTAGCTTTAGTGTAGTGTAGTAGACATAAATCAGTCCATAAAAAGAGAAGGAAAGAAATTGCAGGCTGTACCAATATTAGATATAATAAAATTAGAAAAATTTATTGAAACTTGGTTAAAACTCCAATCTTAGAAGGCACACATTTGTAAAATTTATACAACCTCAGCACACAGGTGCTGCATCCTAGTGTAGTAGACAACCCCAAGTATTGATCTAGGCCAATTTTGGTATATTTCATGCCACCATTTCACCGCCAAATGCGATCAAATTAAAAAAAACGTTAATTTTTTCTCAATTTTAGGTTTCTCACTGAAATTATTTACAAACAGCTTGTGCAATTATGGCACAAATGGTTGTAAATGCTTCTCTGGGATCCCCTTTGTTCAGAAATAGCAGACATATATGGCTTTGGCATTGCTTTTTGGTAATTAGAAGGCCTCTAAATGCCGCTGCGCATCACACGTGTATTATGGCTAGCAGTGAAGGGGTTAATTATGTAGCTTGTAGGGAGCTTGCAGGGTTAATTTTAGCTTTAGTGTAGAGCTCAGCTTCCCACCTGAAACATCAGACCCCTTGATCCCTCCCAAACAGCTCTCTTCCCTCCCCCACCCCACAATTGTCCCCTCCATCTTAAGTACTGGCAGAAACTCTGCCAGTACTAAAATAAAAGGTATTTGGTCCGTTTAAAAAAAAAAAAAAAAAGCATATTTACATATGCTGATGTGTAGGATCCCCCCTTAGACCCCAACCTCACTGATCCCCCACCAAACAGCTCTCTAACCCTTCCCCTCTGCAATAATGGGCGCCATCTTGGGTACTGGCAGCTGTCTGCCAGTACCCAGTTTTGTAACAAAATGTGCCTTTTTTTTAAAAAAAATGCCCTTTTCTGTAGTGTAGCTTTCCCCCCCCCCCACCAAGACCAACCCCCAACCCCTTCCAGGTCCCTTAGATTACATTTTTAATATTTATATTGTATTAGTGTTTTTAACTTTTAACTTTTTTTTTTTCTGTAGTGTAGCGGTTCCCACCCGCTCCCGCCCCGTGCACGCGCCCGCCCATCACCCCCCGTGCACGCGCGCGCTCCCGTGCGTGCCCCCGTAGCTCCCGCCCCCGATCCCGCCCCCCTCCACTCCACACAGAGCATCGATGGCCGCCCACCCGCCTCCCACGTAAGCTCCCACCCACCAACGATACCGGCCATCGATGTCCGGTGCAGAGAGGGCCACAGAGTAGCTCTCTCTGCATCGGATGGCCAAGTGGGGGTTATTGCAGGATGCCTCCATATCGAGGCATCACTGCAATAACCGGAAAGCAGCTGGAAGCGAGCAGGATCGCTTCCAGCTGCTTTCCAGACCAAGGACGTACGCCACACGTCCTTGGTCATTAACTGTATTTTTTTTGAGGACGTGTGGCGTACGTCCTTGGTCGTTAAGGGGTTAATCAACTTTCCAATTTACTTTTATCATCAAATTTGCTTTGTTCTCTTGGTATTCTTAGTTGAAACTAAACCTAGGTAGGCTCATATGCTAATTTCTAAGCCCTTAAGGACTGCCTCTTATCACATGCTTTATAAATAGCTTTTCACAACAAGAGACTGATAAATTCATGTGGGCCATATAGATAACACTGTGTTAATGCCTGGGGAGTTGTTTAAGATTTAGCACAACACAGTAGTAAATGCAACTCAATAGATTTTATATAGTCACAGTCATGTGATCAGGGGGCTGTCAGAAGGTTCTTAGATACAAGGTAATCACAGGTAAAAAGTACATTAATATAACTGTGTTGGTTATGCAAAACTGGGGAATGGGTAATAAAGGGATTATCTATCTTTTAAAACAATATAAAATCTATTGTAGACTGTCCCTTTAAGAGAACTGCATGCCACTCAGGTATAACACTCACTCATTTACGATGAGGGCAGAAACGTCATTGCATTGAGTGGGACAACAGATGAGCAGATAAAGGGGTTAGGAAGATGGAGGTCAAATTGTTTCTAAACATACATCAGGCCATAAAGAAAAAAATGGTGTGTTTCCTCAATATAGATATGCTATTAACCCATGTGATGTGTGATGCTTATTCACATGTTTTCTATTCAAGGTGTTGACATTTCCCCTTTGTTTTTTTATTTCCCAACAGATAAGAGAAGAGGGTGGTGAGAATATGGATAGACGGGCACTCCTACAGGCACTCCTACTAACATTGGGCAGAGGTCAAAGCAGCAAGGGATAATAATCAGCAATTGGTTTTCCACAATAGTAAAGCTTCAATAAGATTGATAGCGAGGAAAACATATCACAGGCCATTAACCAAACAGAAGCAAGATGGGGTCCCTGAACACCATAGTAATTTACCTAGGTGGAAATAAAATAGGGTACACCATAACCTAGAACTGATTGTGGCATTCAAGTCAGATTTAAAATGGCTAACTACTAGATGGAGACATGGCTGGTTTGGTCTCCCATAATATCAAGGCAGAAATGAAGGGGAGTTGATTCTCAGAGAGGGGTTTTCAGGGCTAGAAAATGCATCAACAGTGCTGTTGCCCAGTTTATAATGAGGTTATATGGGCCAGGGAGACATGCATGGGGGAACATGTGAAGCTGAGGGAGGAATGCGTGGAAACGTAAAGGCTGGATGGGGTACATTTAACAGACGTCAGGTTAGACATTTTCTTGTTAGACATAAGAAGCACCATGCAATCCATGGTAAGTGAAAGTCACTGGCAAGCAGTAGTAGGGTAATATCCTAGGGAAGTGGCGGCAAAAGAGTCCCCTCTTTTTGTTATGGTGGCAGTAATTGGAGGCCAGTATTGGTGCAAGGTATGACCAAGTAATACACAGGGTGTAAGTGGAACTATAGGTCAACGACCCTGACGGGCACATGCAGCATTTGGTGTGGTGTAATTCAAGCACCTGATAGGCTGGCTGGAGGAGCCCTTTTTTCTTTCTTAAATGGACATGAAACCCAATTTTTTTCTTTCATGATTCAGATAGAAAATACAATTTAAAAAGTTTCCAATTTACTTTGTTCTGTTGTTTATTTTTTGTTGAAGAGTTATCTAAATAGGTATTGTGCACATTTCTGGAGCACTACATGACAGAAAATAGTGCCATGACAGAAAATAGTGCTGCCATCTAGTGCTATTGCTTATGTATAACATTGTTGCAAAATGGTTGCTATATAGTGTTGCAGACATGTGCACATACCTTCCTGCTCTTCAACAAAAGAAAACAAAGAAAATTTGATAACAGAAGTAAATTGGAAAATTATTTAAAATTGTATGTTCTATCTGAATCATTAAAGAACATTTTTGGGTTTTATATCCCTTTAAGTCAAGTTCAGCCACAATTACTGTGGTTTTGTTAGGGACTCATTGCCATGCATATATAGAAAATTAAATTTAATTTTAATGGAAATTAAAGTGACCTTTTCAATTTTGACACTACATTTTGTGTCTTGTAGCAAAAAATAATCCACAGGAAACCACCTCTTCAAAAATAAAACGGTACATGGGCACCAAGGCATAGTAGGAAAAAGCATAGCCGTAATCATAGACCATACATTCTTGCAGGTGTCACATATATTTATACCATACAAAAGATACCCGTTGGAGGATAAAAACACCCCCTTTTTCCCTCCCCTCACCTAATTAAAGGGAACAGCATTAAACAATTCACTACTGAGCCGTGAAGAGATTGTGGATTATAATACCACTACATAACAGTTGAACACATATATTTACACACACATAGGTATATATACATAAAGTGGTGGTGAAAAGAGACAGTTAATAGTACATTCAAATAAAATAGCACTATATTTGTACAAAATAGTATCTAAAGATTTAAGGCAGCGATGCTAAGTTCCATAATACGTATGCCCACAATACAGAGTTAAGAGGATAAAGTAAACAATATATGGAGACAATGGCCCCTATTTATGAAAGTCTGGCGGACCTGATCCGACAGTGCGGATCAGGTCCGCCAGACCTCGCTGAATACGGAGAGCAATACGCTCTCCGTATTCAGCATTGCACCAGCAGCTTACAAGAGCTGCTGGTGCAACGCCGCCCCCTGCAGACTTGCGGCCAATTGGCCGCCAGCAGGGGGGTCAATCAACCCGATCGTACTTTAATTGCGGCGATGTTTGTCCGCCTGCTCAGAGCAGGCGGACAGGTTATGGAGCAGCAGTCTTTGTGACCGCTGCTTCATAACTGCTGTTTCGCCAGAAACACGGGGCATCAAGCTCCATTCGGAGCTTGATAGATAGGCCCCAATGTATCATCAATTTACATCGGTCTGTTTCCTAGATGCATATCATACAGAGTTGAGATAACATATGTAAATTTGAGCTCATTTAAAGTGCATAAGAATACAGAGGTATATTTAAACGTAAATACCCTAGTACATATTAGTGCCACATACAATACTTAAACTGCTCAATTTAAAAAAATGGATATATATGCACATATGAAGAATCAACCCAATAAAGCAATGGTAGGCCTAAAATACATATATCTATAAGTCATACAGTATACAACTTTAACAATATTTAATAAGGCTCAACTAAACCAAAGGAATTATCGCTAGCATCATTCTCAGAAATTGATAATATAATTTGCTGCATTAAAGGCATATGGTACCAGTGTGCCCATTTTGTTGATCCAAAAGACCTCCTGTCTGGCTAAAATCGGCCATTTATCTCCACCTCTGGGAGGGCACCTAATGGTCTCTATCACATTTCATTCAAAATTGCACACATTCCCATTATGTACTTCAATGAAGTGTCTCGCTAATTCATACCAAAAAATCCCATTCCTGATGTACCCCAGGTGTTCCCGTATCCTAGTACGGATGTCACGGGTAGTCATACCCACGTACTGTATTTTGTGATACGTACAACCAATTAGGTAAATCACAAACATTGTTGAACAGTTAATACACCCTTAAATGTTAAAGGACTGATTAGTCACATAGGAAGTGAATTGTGTACCTACTTTGATAACCTCACATGCCTTGCAATCTTTACCACATTTGTATGTCCCATTATATCTAAGCCATGAGCTCTGACTCAATGGCTTACGTAATTGGCTAGGTGAAACCATGTTACCCAAAGTTAAATTCCTTCTATATTTCTTGATAATATTACAAATTTGGTAATATTGGTTTGAGTACTTTGTAATGAAGGTAGGTCTACTTTCTTCATTCCTTCCATTTTTTTTTACAGATTTGTTGCTTGATTTAAGAAGACTACTTCTCTCTCTTTTGTTTGCATCTTCAAGGGCTACGTTTAGCCACGTTTACGCAGCCTGTCCTAAAAAGATGCACTCTCAGAAAGAAAAGTTTTCTCCTGTGAACTAATCCTCTTAGTTCTAAGGAACTGTCCCTTAGCTATCCCCTGAAAAATATGTTTAGGAAGTGAGCTTGATGAGTGTAATAATGAATTACCCGCTATGGGTTTACGATACACTTGTGTTTCAATTCTACCAGAATTTAAATCCATGGTCAGCTCTATATCCAAAAAATTTATTTTCTCCTTTTGCCATTCTGAGGGGAACTGAATTTCAGGGATACATACATTAAGATACTCAACAAAAGCCTCCGCTTCTGATGATGAAAAGGTAGTAACAAATATAAGATCATCAATAAATCTCTTGTAGCACAAAATTCTGTCCGAGAACCAATTATCATGTCCAAAGAGGTATCTGTATTCAAACCAGCCCATAAACAAGTTAGCATATGAGGGGGCAAATTTTTCCCCCATAGCTGTACCCCTCATTTGGACATAAAAGTAGTGATGTTGTGAATATTTCGCTGGCGAATAGTTCCCGGCGAACATAGCATGTTCGCGTTTGCCGCAGCGGGCGAACATATGCGATGTTCGATCCGCCCCCTATTCGTCATCATTGAGTAAAACTTTGACCCTGTACCTCACAGTCAGCAGGCACATTCCAGCCAATCAGCAGCAGACCCTCCCTCCCAGACCCTCCTACCTCCTGGACAGCATCCATTTTAGATTCATTCGGGAAGCAGCATTCTTAGTGAGAGGAGGGACAGTGTAGCTGCTGCTGATTTAATAGGGAAATCGATAGCTAGGCTAGTGTATTCAGTGTCCACTACAGTCCTGAAGGACTCATCTGATCTCTGCTGTAAGGACAGCACCCCAAAAAGCCCTTTTTAGGGCTAGAACATCAGTCTGCTTTTTTATCTTTTTTTTCCCTATGTAATCTAATTGCAGCCTGCCTGCCAGCTCAGGCTCACAGCGTATACTGTGCCCACTTGCCCAGTGCCACCACTCATATCTGGTGTAACAGTAGTGTACATTTTAAAAAAACAACACTTTTTTTACTTTTTTAGAGCTGTTTTGGGGGGATCAGGGAGGTTGGGGGCTAAGGGGGGATGCTACACCACAGCATATGTAAATATGCTATAAAAAATTTAAAAACCTTTTATTTTAGTACTGGCAGACTTTCTACCAGTACTTAAGATGGTGGGGACAATTGTGGGGTGGGGGAGGGAAGTAGGGTTGCCACCTCAGCCATGTTTTCCTGGACACTTATGAGTTACACATGCTGCAGGGTGTTCAGGGAGGAACATGCATTGTGTTTCTGGACAGCACTATTCATGTTCCTCCCTGCACACCCTGCAGCATGTGTAACTTATAAGTGTTCTGTATTTTAAGGGACAGGTGGCAACCCTAGAGGGAAGGGAGCTGTTTGGGAGGGATCAGGGGGTCTGATGTGTCAGGTGGGAGGCTGATCTCTACACTAAAGCTAAAATTAACCATGCAAGCTCCCTACAAACTACCTAATTAACCCCTTCACTGCTAGCCATAATACCCGTGTGGTGCGCAGTAGCATTTAGCAGCCTTCTAATTACCAAAAAGCAACGCCAAAGCCATATAAGTCTGCTATTTCTGAACAAAGGGGATCCCAGAGAAGCATTTACAACCATTTATGCCATAATTGCATAAGTTGTTTGTAAATAATTTCTGTGAGAAACCTAAAGTTTTTTATTTGATCGCATTTAGCGGTGAAATGGTGGCATGAAATATACCAAAATGGGCCTAGATCAATACTTTGGGATGTCTTCTAAAAAAAATATATACATGTCAAGGGATATTCAGGTATTCCTGACAGATATCAGGGTTCCAATGTAACTAGCTCTCATTTTGAAAAAAAGTGGTTTTGAAATAGCAAAGTGCTTCTTCTATTTATTTCCCTATAACTTGCAAAAAAAGCAAAGAACATATTAACATTGGGTATTTATAAACTCAGGACAAAATTTAGAAACTATTTAGCATGGTTGTTTTTTGGTGGTTGTAGATGTGTAACAGATTTTGGGGGTCAAATTTAGAAAAAGTGTGTTTTTTTCCATTTTTTCCTCATATTTTATAATGTTAGGTGATTTATGCCCTTTATGGATTAAAACCAGACTCTGCATCAACTATGTAATTTTCCATGGGAGTTTTGCCATGGATCCCCCTCCGGCATGCCACAGTCCAGGTGTTAGTCCCCTTGAAACAACTTTTCCATCACTATTGTGGCCAGAAAGAGTCCCTGTGGGTTTTAAAATTCGCCTGCCTATTGAAGTCTATGGAGGTTTGCCCGGTTCGCCCGTTCGCGAACATTTGTGGAAGTTCGCATTCGCCGTTCGCGAACACAAATTTTTATTTTTGCGACATCACTACATAAAAGGTTCCCTCAAACAGAAAATATTTGTGCTCTAAAAGAAATGTAATGACCCTAATGATGAATTTCTTAGTCTCATCTGATAAATTGGACATCAAATCCAAAAAGAATTAAATAGCTTCAAGCCCCAATGTATGGGGTATAGAGGTATACAAGGCTACAACATCTACTGTAAGCCAACTCATATCGTCCACCACTCGCAAAGGCACCACAATATTTAACATATGTGTTGTATCCTTCAGAAAACTGGGAAGGGACATGACCAATGGCTGCAGGATACTGTCAATCCATTCAGATAGATGTTCAAATAGAGAACCGATTCCTGCAACTATTGGTTGTCCCTTGATATTGTCCAAGCCTTTGTGTACCTTCAGCAAGTGATGGAAGATTGGCGTTACAGGATTCACAATATACAAAAAGTCAAAGGTATTCTTATTAATGATGCCATGAAAAAGGGCATCATCCAAAAGGGATCTAAGTTTGTTCTGAAAAAATCTAGTACGGTTCCTACCAACTGACTTATATGAAACTGGATCATTTAATTGATGAAGGGCTTCATAAATATACATTTGTCTATCCATAACGATGATGTTACCACCCTTGTCTGATTGTTTGATCACTATGGACATATTATTATGTAATGAGACAACAGCCTCTCTTTCAATTTTAGTCAGATTAGAATGACTAGCTGTAACAGAATCATTAAGACTTTTCAAATCTTCCAACACTCTCTTGTGAAAGCTTTCCAAAGCTATTTCCTTTGATTGCACAGGGTAAAATCTAGAACTATTCCTAAAGCCTGGGGGACATAGGAAAACAGAGGGATGTCCTGTGATCTGTATACCCGGCGGAGCTAGCTACCCAAATAGCCCCCATAATACTAATATGCGTAAGGGTTCTCCCCATAGTAAAAGGGAAGATAGGGAACACTCCAACCCCAAAAATAAAACTCCTAGGAAAGCCCAAGATATGTCTAATATGGTATATGACACCCCTAAAATAATTACATTTTTAAGTCATGCAGTACCTAAGTTCTCCTACAAGGAAACCAATTCTATAATTGACCACTTAGCGACTTATGAAAATGCTTTATCCATTTTGAATGTTACAAGTGAGCAGTCAAAAACTGAATTTCTGCCTTGGGTATTTGAGGGTAAATATCACAAATTCTTTGCTTTCCTAAAGGATATGAATATTCATTCCTGGAATGAGACAAAATGACAGTGCAGAAAAGAATTCAGGAAATATTGCACTAAAACTGCAGCGAAAATAGCTGTATACGGTTTAAAATGTAGTGCGAATCAAAGCCCTATAGAATTTCTTTCTGTACTGAAGAAGTATGGCTGAAGATTATCCCATATTTGAGTTCTCAGAATTTGTGAAATTTATTTTTCAAAGCACTGCCCGCGCCCATCAAATTTAATTTAGCTAGAGATTTTGATGAGAACTGCTCATTGGACTGGCTGATCAAAGAGAGTACCAAGTTATACTCTATTCAGCAGTCCGGTGAACAGGGGGTTAAAAGGGAACCAAAACCCAGTCCCAAAATTGTGGTAGAAACTAGGGTGTCGCCTAGGCCCCTCAATTTGGAGTCAAAAAAGAAAACCTATGCGGAGGTGGCCCGAGAAAACAGGCCATCCCCACAAAGTTTTAACTCTGCCCCTCCCCCAACATGGGCTGAGACGTAGAGAGATTATGCTTAAGATGGGGGGCAAACCCAGGTAAATAATTATTCCCAAAGAGATGAACACCCACAAAATAATTGGTAACCTCGTAAAAATAAATGCCAAAAGTGGCGAAAATACTCTCAGGGTAACCAGACACCCCCAAGTAAATAGTGCTCCCCAAAATACTAACACTGAACAAGTTGAACCCCAAAGACAACCACATCAAAATAGGAATAATAGCTATAATTCTGAGGGATCCCAAGGATCCAGGAATCAATACCCTGGGACATAAAATCGGTCTATGGGTAAAGATAGCTTGTCCATTCAAGTGGGCCAACTCAGCACACAAGTTAGTCAATTATGTACGCTATTTACTAATATGAGTCAAGCTCTGGCGGCTCAGAGCCCTAACAATCCTTTTTTAGGGGTACAGCCAGTGGCCAGCAGTGGGCCACAGGCACAGTCATAAATACTGAAGTATTACCTGAAAGAGAGGGGAGAGATATACCAAATGGAATGATAAATGTCAATAATGGTACTAATCATTTTCTCTCCCTACCGACCGGAAACAGACGATTTAGCTGTGATGACGAGCAACTTCAGCTGGGAAACTCTAACAAATCTCTTCCTTTGCAGCAGTCTCTTAACCTTATTTCCACAGATGCAGTACACAGGAACCCAATCGATCCTATTACAAAGGCATGGACTGGTGAGCATGAAAATTCTCCTGCATCAGGTAGTGTGGCAGATTCAGGTAACACGTGGGATTAATTGATACTGGGTCTCAGGCAACTATTTTATCCCACAGGTACTACACACATCTAAATGAGCTAACACCCCACGAACCTAAAATAAAAGAATTTGATGGTTCACTAATAGGTGTTGGGGGTGACTCTCTCAAAGTCTACGGTACTGCATGGTTAAAATTTAAACTTGGGAACAGGGTCATAAGACATCCTGTCATTATAGTGGATCTGCCAACTGATAGTTTAATAATTGGTAGTGATCTCCTGAAGCAATTAAGCACCATAATTGATTGCATAAATAATGTAATTTGGTCACAAGTAAAAAGGCCTATTAATTATGGGGCGATCCAATATAACTGTCACGTGGTAAAAGAGAAGCCAGATGCTTTGTAGATTCATTTCAGGAATAACTCTGTACCTGAAATCACTATCTTACAAATAGATGATCAGTCTCCTTTAAGTGGTTCTGATGGTAATACTTTTAAAATTTCGCCTGGAAAGATAGCGAATATTTCCTTATACGGTGATGTATTAACTATATCTCTCCACAAGGGGGATGCTAAGTCCCCTAAAGGGGAATGCCACACTCAATACCTTGCAGGAATTGAGAGAGTTTAGGATGATCTATTTATCCCTTTGCAAGTGCATGACCTTGGTAAAACCAAATATGCTAAATTGAACTTAAAACAGGAAGCTTAACCCATACTCCTATGGTAAATATTGGAACTATTCCAATACATGTTATTGTGCACAACATGACCCCACAGGATATAACCTTATCCAAGGGAACTACCATAGGATATGCACTGGAATCAAGTTATTACACTTTTGGATTCCAGAATAATGTAATTGGGCTAATACCTGAAGAATACTTAACTGAAGAACAGTTAATAGAACAATCCTTTGCATCTATGCCAGAGGGACTATTTACAATTCAGTCTATTTATCCCTTCAGCTCAGAGGAAGGCATCTGTAAAATTGAAGAAGCCTCTCTGCTATTTGATCAGCCAATCAAAGATCAAGAATAGACCAATACCCAGAGTCATGGGGGCAGTGTAAATTATAATCAAGGGGACCTCACCTCTATTTTGGAAGAAGCCTATGAAATAGGACAGCCTGAAATCTTTCCAGGATTTCAGCAAATAGTCAAAGAGCAAATATCTTTAGCTAATGGCTGTTCCAGTGATGATGAATGCCAACAGCTACGAGAACTCCTGATGGAGTACAAGGATATTTTTTGCTAAGGATTCTTATGACTGTGGGACTACAGACTTGCACATTGCAAGAATTCAAACAGATCCCAATGCACCATCTGTCTTTGTTAAACAATACAGACTTCCTTTAGCCTCATATGATTCTCTTGTAGAAATCATAAGGAACTTGGAAGAAAGAGGTATTATCCGACAGGTGCACAGCTCTTATAATAATCCTATTCTAGGTGTTCTTAAGACCAATGGACAATGGCGTTTGTGTGCTGACTTAAGACAGCTAAACAAACGAGTGTACATGTCTGGCTGGCCTGTGCCATATATTGACCAGTACCTAGC